>NC_056729.1:655249826-655534826 GCF_019279795.1 Protopterus annectens | reverse complement strand
CACCTTTCTTTCCACCCCAGAACTTAAATTCCAAGTAGAAACATTGACCTCCACTGCGTGGCTGAGATGAAGAACTCCCTTAAGAAATATTTTAGCAGTGGCACTCAAAGCTAAGAAGATTGCTATGTGTAAACATTAAATAAATCTTAGGCTAATCAGAAAAGGTTGCAGAAGTCCAGAATATTAGAAAGCTCCAACTAAAGCCGACCAAGGCTACTGCCTGCCTTTACACCAAATGGAAGCTCTTTCATACTTTGAAGTAACTACATATTCTACATCATTTGTAACATTATACCGAAGAAAATATTGCAAATTTTCATAATCTGTTTTAAAACAGAACTTTTTCTAAACACACATTTATTGAATTATCAATTCTGACATAGGCAATGTTACATTTATACAAAAGTAATACAAAAAATAAATTAATATTACATATTATACTTCACATATATTGCTATATGTCATATAATCTAAGCAACATTACATAAATTATTTAATTACTGTCCCTTTTTTTAAATATGAAACATCTTTATTAAACAATCACTTATGACATAAGCAATTACACATTTATATAAATGAAAACAAACCCCACTGACACAATCCTAGTTGGAATCATTTTACATCACAAACCATACTGACACACTCCTAGTTGCAAACATTATACATCCTTTATAATCTACTCAATCATTTTCAGTCAAACATTACATAACTCATTTAAGTCATGCCTTCTTTGTTTTAAAAAAGAACTTTGATATAAAACCATATGAGATAAGCTATGGTACTAGAGGTATATACTTTTTACAATATGTACCTAGCAAGAAGAATCCTTATAAACCGGTAAAGGTGTAAGAGGACAGCTTTCCTGCTACAGTGACATGTTGATAAAACAGACAGAAACAAAATTTTTACATGAACTGTATAAATCCTGAATATCCAAAGGATATTTATACATCCTGTCTGCCTTTTTGGGATTTTAAAACATCCTGAAATGTGAAATAACAATAGTACTGTTCAATTTGAATCTGAGATCCTCATCCTCTCTTTGTGTCTGTTATCAGAGGAGGAAGGATTACTAACAGGGGAATGAGAAGTTATCCTGAAATGGTTAAGGTATCTATTAAACAAATATGTTCTGCCATGAAAGCTGAGAAGAAATCTATTTATCAGAATCCTAAGAGCTAGGAAAACAACTTTACATTGTATAACATTTACATTATATAATTTCCTGTTCACTGCATGTGTTGGGAGAAAGAGTTTTTTTTTTTATTTCTTTTCACCATCTTCTGTCTGAGGACTGATGTTAGTTTGATGAAGGCAGTGATTTAGTCCCATGCTGCTGCACTGTAGTTTTCTACACCATAGTAAAATACACCCTCGTAAAGGTGTTATAGTCAAGAAAGGCTATGAGATGTAATCATTGTGGGCCTAATTTGGTTATGAACTGCTTAAGTGCTGGGCTTATATGCCATTGTGACCTCAGATCTGATATGATTGCAGAGTACATGAAAGTAGGTATCGGTGAAGGTGGTGCTAAAATTTTATCTTTCTGCAAAACTGAGATCAGAAGGAGAATGATCATGATTTTGTTATTGATTGCATATGTTTTTAAGAACCTACTGAATAATAGTACCCTCCTTAGAATGTATATGGGAGCATGACCTTACATCGCCACGTCTGTTGGTGGAAATGTGACAGAACCATTATAGTTGATCGAATATCAGCTAATTGAAGTGGACTTCATCAGTGTGAGACTAAGCTATGGTGGGGAACAGGAAATGTTTCCTTCCCTTACTGTAATGTGATCTCTGGGTTAATATATATAATTATCAGGGGGAATGAGATGCAAGGGGCTTACCCCTCTGCAAAAAATATTTTGTGTGTTTTTTTATCATTTGTAGATTGATGTTTAGGTTTTTGACAATGAGATTTACATCATTACTATTTATTTATTTTACATTTTTTGACCGGGATAGTCCGACTGGATACATGTCCATTTTCAGTGAAGGCCCGGGAAGAAAAGCTCCAAGATAATAATACACATTGAACATTTAGTAAATGATAGTTTCAAGCAGATTACAGTCACAAGCAATACCAGCATTTAGCACATATAATACTTATTATAAAACACTTTACAAAACATATTATGTGAAGTTGTTAAATCTCGCCATTTATTCTCACTGATGGGTTCGAAGCCGATCCTCTGCTCCGACACGGCCTATAGCAAAAGCTCAAGGTTTGCCAGTAGCTCGAGACAAAGCCCCTTATCCCAAAATGCATTGCTGGAATTACCCCAGATCTAGTTTGCCACGGCAAGAGATCATGGTGATCCAGTCAGCTCGGACCATATTTTGCTTAAATAGCAAGTTTAAAATTTTCTTTCACCTTCTTTTTGATGTATATTATTCTCAACCTTCCACTTCTTGGGTGTCTCCGCCTTACGATGAACTCATGGAGCTGATCTCCTGTAAGGCGTGGGAGTCACCGGAGGCCATGGAACCTGTCCCCCGGAAGCCGAATAAGTTCATCTCTGCACCAGTGGACAAAGCCTTTTTTGACCAAAGGAGTGCCTGTTGATGCCATGGTGGTAGCTGCAGCCACCAAAAAGGAATTGTCTGAAACATCCGCATCTATCCATCCTCCTAACAGAGATTCTAGGATCATGGATAGATATGGGAAATGCATGTTTAGTTCAGCGACTTTTTCTCTGCGATCGCTGAACTATTTAACCCATTTCACGAGACTACAAAGAGATCTCCTGAAAGAGCTAGGAGATACTCTCTAGGGTACGGTAGCTGCAGGGGTTGCCGATAAAGTCAACACACAGCTCACTACCCTAAACTCGGTTGTCAACTCATCCATGCGTCTCATATCTTATGCAGCTGATGGTTCGAGTAGAGCTGCTACTTCAGGCATTGCTGTGCGGAGACAAGCCTCGGTGCATCTCTGTTCCTTTGCGGAGCCCTTTAAGTCTTCTTTTATCAACACCTCATTTGATGGCTCAATACTGTTTGGGCCTAAAGTAAAGGAAACTTTAACCAGGTGTGAGCAGGAAGGCAAGACCCTATCTGCCATTGGAGTCCATTTTTCTACCCCTACTCGGCCCTTTCCCAAGGGCCCTAAGGGCGGAAAAATGTGGTTCCGAAAAGCACATGGAGCCTTTCAGGGCACACGTGGAGAAACCCCCTCTAGAGGCAGAGGAGGGGGTTATAACGGAAGGCGCCACCCACGCGGCAAAGGGGGTCCGCAGCAACAGGGTGACAAAGGGCAGTTCTCTTGTCAGCCGTACCAGCACTCCTGAAAGGAGGCCCGGCTGTCCGGCTCTGGAGGCAGTCGAGGGTCGCTTATCTTTATACCCAGAAGCTTGGTTAAACATAACGTCAGATACTTGGGTACAAAGCATCATTTCCAGAGGATATTTCATACCATTCTCTTCCCCTCCTGCTCCTGTAAACAGAATCCCAGATGTTCCACCCAGTCTCAGGGAACAAGCAATCGTAGAGGTCCAAAAATTGCTAGAAAAATGAGTCATCCAACCAGTCCCAGTAGACCAAGTTGGATTCAGAACTTACTCAATATTCTTTTTGGTACCAAAGAAAACAGGGGACTGGAGACCTATCTTGGACCTCAGCAGACTCAACCAATTCGTAAAGAAAGAGCAGTTCTGAATGGTCACGCTTCAGTCCATTCTTCCCTTCCTAGGGAAAGGCGATTGGATGTGCTCCATAGATCTCAAGGATGCGTACTATCACATAAAGATGAACAGATGCTCCAGGGATCACCTGCGTTTCTGGCTGGGAGCCAATCATTACCAGTTTTGAGCCCTGCCCTTTGGTCTCACTACAGCCCCCAGAGTGTTCACCAAATGCATGGCAGTGGTCACAGCTCACCTGAGGCATCTAGGATGCCAGGTGTTTCCATACCTAGATGATTGGCTCCTCACCGCTACCACCAGGCATCAATTGATTCAGGCAACACAATATACTCTGACACACTGCCATCAATTAGGCATTACAATCAACTTCGAAAAGTCTGCCTTATCGCCATCGCAGCATACCATTTTTATAGGAGCAGAGTTAGATACCTCAACCACCACTCTACATCTTCCAATCGAAAGAGTCTCACTTCTTCACCAACACGTCAACTCACTGGTGTCAAAGAATAAATCTACAGCTGCAGAGGTCTTGAAGGTGCTAGGTTTGATGGCAGCAGCAATCCTGGCTGTACCATTCGCAAGGATGCATATGCAAATCCTTCAATGGCTCCTCTTCGCTCAGTGGTCCTACCAAAACCTACCGACGCACCACATGATTCTCATCACAGATTCTTGCAAGAGAGACCTTCGGTGGTGGTTGACATCTCTTGATGTCACAATCGGAAGACCCTTTGCCCCCGCCCCAGTAGCCACTGTGACCACGGATGTTTCCCTGATAGGGTGGGGGGAGGCATTTTCAGGGAAAGACTGCCCATGGCACATGAACGGATCAAGAGTCACATCTGCATATCAATGTTCTGGAGTTGAGAGCGGTACTTCTGGCGTTGCAGTACTTTCAGGACTCTCTTCCTCTAGGGACAATTGCAATTCAGACGTACAACATGTCAGTGGTCTGGTACTTGAACAAACAAGGCAAAACCAAGTCTTACCCCCCTTTGTCGAGAAGCCCTCAGGGTATGGCAGTGGGCTGTGTCATCCCACCGTTTTCTGATAGCAACGCACATCCCAGGGAAATCCAACGTGATAGCGGACAAGCTGAGCAGGGCAATACTGTTGCCTCACGAGTGGTCTCTCAACCGAGTTGCGGATTTGATTTTCCGCAAATGGGGCCAGCCTTGCTGTGACCTCTTTGCCAGTCACATCGATGCCAAATGCAGAAGCTACTTTGTCCTAATATCACCTCCAGGACATTCCCCGAGAGATGCACTCGTACACGATTGGCCTCCGGGTCTCCTATATGTAGTCCCACCTATTCCATTGATACCCAAGGTTTTACAGAAAGCAAAATCGCTGGGAAGGACAGTTGTCCTCATAGCCCCCTACTGGCCTTGACAGATTTGGTTCCCCTTCCTTCACCATCATCTGCTGGAGGATCCATGGATCCTGAACCCAGTTCCAGACCTTCTGACACACCCGTCAGGGGACCTCCATCCTTCACTGCAGTCCCTAAAGCTGACTGCTTGGTTAATCCACTTCCCCTAATTGCCAGGCTTCATTCACTCTCAGATGATACAGGACAAATCCTTTTGTCTTCTCACAAGCCATCCACCAGGAAACTATACCGCAGTAAATGTAACAGGTTCTCAAGTTGGGCCAATATACAGAAAATCGTCCTTTTCCAAGCTCCTCTAATGTCCATTTTAGAATTTTTGACAACAATTTTTAAGGAAGGAGCAGCAGCTACCACAGTTCGAGTCCAGTTAGCCGCCATATCAAATTTCCACCTTGGATTCGATGGGTTGAACGTTATGGGCCATAAGTTATCTAAGGTTTTTCTTAAAGGTGTTTTTCACATGAGACCTCCTGTCAAAATCCCTTAGTCTCCCTGGAATTTGAATTTTATGCTGTCTCAAATAATTCTCCCCCCCCTTCGAACCAGCATCTTCTTGTGATCTCAAATATTTGTCCTGGAAGACTATATTTGTAGTAGCCATTACTTCTGCCCGCAGAGTGTCAGAACTTCAAGCATTATCTCTCAGACCTCCTTACATGATTTTCCATCCTGATAGAGTATCTCTCAGAACAAACCCTTCTTTTTTGCCTAAAGTCTGTTCTGAATCCAATATCAATCAGGTCATTGATTTGCCAGTCTTTTTTCCCAACTACTCTAACAAATTGTAATACATGCTGCATAAACTTGATGTACACAGACCGCTCAGATTTTATCTTGATAGAACTAAGGATATTAGAAAATCAGATCAACTTTTCGTATCTTTTTCACAGGCCAGAAAAGGTAATCCAGTGGCTAAAACAACCCTATCCAAATGGTTATCAGATTGTATATCCTTTGTTTATGCGATGCAAACATGCCATTGACACACAGACCTAAGGCTCATTCTACCAGAGCCGTTTCTACGTCTTCTGCCTTTCAAGCTAAATAGCCCCTTGACAATATTTGTGCTGCAGCCACTTGGTCTAAGCCTCATACCTTTATCATGCATTACAAAGTAGGTAAGGCTTCCAGGGACAGGTCTTCCTTTGGTTCCACAGTACTGGAAAACATATTTCCATGAGCCACCCAAGATTGAGGGTGCTAATGATGCTACCCATCAGTGAGACTAAACAGCGAGATTTAGCAACTTCAGATAAAGAAGTTATGTACTCACCATAATGTTCCATGTGAGTTGTTTATCTTGCCTTTATTCTCACGTCCCTCCTTCCCCCTCCGGGCTGACAGTTGACTTAGAGGCTAGTACCATCCTGGTTATTCAATACTTCTTCTTCCCCTTTGGGAAGTGCTTCCTTGTAGAAAAAGAAAAAAAAGATATATATATATATATATATATATATATATATACTCGCAGCAAACAAGATCAGAGGTAATTCCAGCAGTGTATTGTGGGATAAGGGGCTTGGTCTCGAGCTACTGGCAAACCTTGAGCTTTTGCTATAGGCCGTGTCGGAGCCGAGGATCGGCTCCGAACCCATCAGTGAAAATAAAAGCGAGATAAACAACTCACATGGAACGTTATGGTGGGTACATAACTTCTTTATTTTCAAGGTTAAGCATGCATAACATCACATTCAGGTTTAAGACACACTGAGCAGCAGTTATACAATTGACCCTTCCTGAAATGGAGTGGTAGAAAAAAGTTAGAAGTAGTTAAAGGTAAGGCACCTAAGATCCACGTAGATCAACAAGTATCTGTTTTAATATAAGGTTAGCATATATATTATATATTATATATATATATATATATATATATATATATATATATATATATATATATATGGATCCCTGTTACAACATTGAATGTTCATAACCTCAATATTCATAACAATGAACCCAGAAGATCAACATGGCACATCAAGAGTGCCATAAAAATGAAACTGAAAAGATCAAACTGTGTAGGTAAGTGATTGTGTGAGATCACGATTCAGCTGAGTTTGGGGTTTTGCACATTCCCAGCTGCAATGCAATCTTGGTGTTGATGTATATAAGTGGCAGGAGGTGTGGAGGGTGCAGGGGCTTGCCTCCCTGCAAAAGCTTTTATTGTCAGTGTTTTCAGTTTCAGTGTTGCGCCTTTTTGATCTTCTGGGTTTGCTGTTATGAACTTTGATGTTATGAACATTCAGCATTCTAAAAGGATCCATATTTTATGTGGGCTGAAGAACAGAACTATGAACACTGGTTTCCAAGGAATTCAACCACATCATCCTCAACCCATTTTCCCCTAACAGATTTCAAGTAATCATTAATTGATTTCTTGCCACTGGTAAATATATATTGGACAAAATTACTTTCCATTCATACAAGCACTGTATTTCCAGGAGGGGCTAAAAGTACCTTCATCAGTGCTACTACCACTTTTTGCTATTATGTTAACACACTGACATCAGGCAGATGAGCCTGACAGCAAAGTCACAATAATGAGACACTTGTAATTTAACCATATACAAATTAACACAACAAAGCCGACCAGCTACAAGCTTTTGAAATATATAAAACCTGTTTACTGGTTCATGTCCAAATAATAGCATCTAGTCTCTTGTTCTGGGTAAGGTTGGTGAGAGAAAACTGTTGTGCCTTAGTATGGTTTAAACTGCCTATAATATCCCATTGTTCTATGAAGTGTACATATTTGGATTCCAAGGATGATGATAAAAGGTTAGAACTGCGTTGTCCCCCTGCCTTGACAGACTGTCTACATTTGCATTATTGACACTGCTCCTGCACAGATTGTCTTATTTTAAGACTGTAATCTCAAGCTCCATCTGGGAAGCATACTGTTTTCCAAATGCCTCAGTATATTCCTTGGAAGGAATTCTGATATGTAACCATTGTGAATATTCTACCAAATAGGTGTGATTGAAGCTTTAAGAGGGGCCAGACTATCTCCAAACATTCCTATTCCACAGTTGCATATCATTCCTCCCTTTACTGAAGCTTGTGAATGAGGTTATCTACTTGATGTTTTTTTCCCTTTACTAAGTACAGCCCCAGACCATTGTTTGAAGTATCTACCTGCACAATAAACTCTTAGCTATATTCAGGACTGGCTAGTAGAAGAAGGTCCACTGAAAACCTCTTTAATCTTTTTAAATGCTTGCTCGGAAGCTACCATCCAAGTAACCTTTTATTGTCTGTTATTTTAGGTAAGGTCAGTAAGAGAAATGTTGGGCTGTTGTAGCATGGGAAAATAATAGCCAGCTGTTACAAGAAATGTCCTCACCTGTTTCTTGGTCACAGGAATAGGGCATACACAAATAGCCTCCACCATGACAGGCTCTAACCAGATTTTGATAGATCTTTACACCTACCCACACAATGACTAAGGTGATGCTCTTCTGCCATACCAGCATGGCATTGTTTTGCATTGATAATTAACTCTGGCCTTTTAGTCTAATTAGCACCTCCCTAACATGTTGAACTTGCTCCTGCGAGGACCAATTGTAGACTGCAGTATCTTCCTTTTAACCAAGAGTGTAGTCTCCGTTGGCCATTATGATGCAGTCTACCAGCCTCTAAAAAGTTACTGAGGCATTCTTCATTTCATCTTAAAGAGCAGTTTGGTAAGTCATGACAACCCAAAAGTGGTAAAATGTTGACCCTTCCTTTGTTGCAGGTAGCAAGGGTACTTGCCAGTAATCCAAGGTCCATAGTGGTCACTTTGCTCCAACCAAATGCTGTAAAGCTTCATCTGTCCTAAATATAGAGTAAACATCTAGCACTGTGTGAATGTTTATTTTTTTATAGTTTGTACAGAAGCTGGAGCTTCCATCCTTTTTTAGCACCAGCACTACCAGTGATTCCCATGGACTCTTGGATTCTGGGATTACCACCCAAGCTTGCCCTGCATTTCTTCCAACAGGGTTTGCTTGACTCATTCAGGAACCCTGTAATGAGCCTCTTTGATTGACCAGTGGGTCCCTGCATCTACAGTATGCTTTACCAGTTGCATACTCCCAAACTCCTGTAGTTATGCTTGGATTTCCTGTACCTGGGTAAGGGATAGTTGCTGAGAAAGCGCTGTCTCATTCCCCTGATAAACCTGACTGAGAAGATCTACTACAAGATCCCATCTGATTCCTTCTGTAACCCATTGCAGATACTGAGTATTGATGTCCATTATAATAAAATGAGGAATGGAGAAAAAGTGTTTTGGTACCAATTTTTAAGGATAAGGGTGATGTGCAGAGCTGTAGTAACTACAGAGGGATTAAATTGATCAGTCACAGCATGAAGTTATGGGAAAGAGTAGTGGAAGCTAGGTTAAGAAGGGATGTGATGATTAGTGATCAGCAATATGGTTTCATGCCGGGAAAGAGCACTACAGATGCGATGTTTGCTCTGAGAGTTTTGATGGAGAAGTACAGAGACTGTTAGAAGGAGTTGCATTGTGTTTTTGTAGACTTAGAGAAAGCATATGACAGGGTGCCTAGAGAGGAGTTGTGGTATTGTATGAGGAAGTCAGGGGTGTCAGAGAAGTATGTAAGAGTGGTACAGGATATGTACGAGCACAGTGTGACAGCGGTGATGTCTGTGGTGGGAGTGACGGATGCGTTTAAGGTGGAGGTGGGGTTACATCAAGGATCAGCTCTGAGCCCTTTCTTATTTGCAATGGTGATGGACAGGTTGACAGACGAGATCAGACAGGAGTCCCCGTGGACTATGATGTTTGCAGATGACATTGTGATCTGTAGTGAGAGTAGGGAACAGGTGGAGGAGACCCTGGAGAGATGGAGATATGCTCTAGAGAGAAGAGGAATGAAGGTCAGCAGGACTAAGACAGAATATATGTGTGTGAATGAGAGGGAGGATAGAGGAATGGTGAGGATGCAAGGAGTAGAGGTGGCGAAGGTGGATGAGTTTAAATACTTGGGGTCAGTAGTTCAGAGTAACGGTGAGTGTAGAAGAGAGGTGAAGAAGAGAGTACAGGCAGGATGGAGTGGGTGGAGAAGAGTGTCAGGAGTGATTTGTGACAGACAAGTACCTGTAAGAGTGAAAGAGAAGGTCTACAAGAGGGTAGTGAGACCAGCTATGGTTATATGGGTTGGAGACAGTGGCATTGACAAAAAGGCAGGAGTTTGAGCTGGATGTGGCAGAGTTAAAGATGTTAAGATTTGCACTGGGTGTGACGAGGTTGGACAGGATTAGGAATAAGTATATTAGAGGGTCAGCCCAGGTTGGAAGGTTTGGAGACAAAGCCAGAGAGGCAAGATTACGTTGGTTTGGACATGTGCTGAGGAGGGATGCTGAGTATATTGGGAAAAAGATGCTAAGGATGAAGCTACCAGGTAACAGGAAAAGAGGAAGGCCTACGATAAGGTTTATGGATGTGGTAAGAGAGGACATACAGGTGGTTGGTGTGACAGAGCAAGCTGCAGAGGACAGGAAGAAATGGAAACAGGTGATCTGCTGTGGCGACCTCTAATGGGAACAGCCAAAAGAAGATGATGATGTCCATTATAATAAAATGTGTTTTTTCGCTTTCTGCCCAGAAATTGTGACATAGTTAATACTGTGTACCTTTCTTAGAGCAGTGAAAGGACCACCCCATGCTGCTTCTAGCTTATTCTGCTGTACAGAAATAAGAACCCTCACCTTTTACCCAGCTATATAGCCTTGGACTGTAGGAGTCCAGTCATACGAGACTTGTTATTGCTGTCATGCTTGGTGCTCATGTGCCATCACTATGATGAACACTGCTGCCCTGCTCCTGAAATCTGGATATACTCCAGAACAGATTCCTTCTAAGACTCATTTTCATCCTCCCATAAGTCAAAAATAAATCTGCAGGCCTCCACACTCTGACCATAAAGTAGCTAAAATGATAAAAAAAATGATATATATAAAACAGATTTTTTTTAATATAGGTTGTTATTTATTGAGTCGGTCTAAAAGCAAAACAAAAACACAGACAAGTTGGTTTCAGAAAAGCATTCAAGTTTGTTTTTGCTAATTCTGGTAATGAAGTACCAGAAGTAGTAGCAGGAATCAGCAAAACCAACCTCAAATGTTTTTCTGAAATCAGTGTGTTTGTGTTTCTTTGCAAAGTTTTTAGTCTTTTAGTCATTTTTTTTTTTTACATTTTAGAGCGACTCAATAATTTTATTTTTTTGGACTTTTTAGTCTTTATTTATTTATTGTCCCTCTGTCATTAGCAAGACAGAAAATCTCTTGCTAATGACAGAGAGAGAATATTTTTGTTAAAGACTAAAAAATTGTCTCTCTGTTATGCATTATACACCGTCATTATACTACATCAGTTTCTTGACCAGTCTTCCAAAGATACAATACTGTTTCAAAGTAGATAGATCTCTCATCACAGCAATTTCTGCTAAGCAGCTTCAGCTTGTGTTGGATTTGCTCATTCTGATTAAATTTTCAACTTCTCACCTCTGGCATGGTATTTCATTATTCCTCTGAGAAATATCTGAGTCATTACTCCAAAACAGCACATGGGAGTTTGAATGTTTCAACAAAGGAGCTTCGTAAAGAACATGCATGCTTTCTTTGCCCCTCCTTCCAATTAATGATCGAATTTCCACAATGATCATCCCTTGCTTTCATCTCCCAGTGTCAAAAAATAAAATGTATTCTCACTTACAAAGGAACCCATAAAACCATAAAACGTTTTGTTTTTTTGGAAAATGTGTAGCACTAAATGAAGCAGAACTATGCAGCCTACAATTGCTCAGAGCTGGTGGCAGTGCATCCCCCTCTGATTGAGTGTGTGTACATCTATGTATGTGTGTAGGAAATGATGTGCAGAGGTGTGTGTGTGTTTTGTTTAATGCCACTCGTAGTTTATGTTTCTGTGGAAGGAATGATGCAGGAAGATGCAACAGTGTGTATGTGTGTGTGTGTGTGTGTGTGTGTGTGTGTGTGTGTGTGTGTGTGTGTGTGTGTGTGTATGCGCGAGCACAAGTCTGTATATCTCTATGTTTTTCTGAATGGATCCGGTGTGTGTCAGTTGTCTTGCTAATGACAGAGAGAGACAATATTTTACTTAAATACTAAAATATTGTCCCTGTGTCATTAATACAATGCTATTTATTGAAATTGGCTTAGAGAGACAGAGTCACTAAGGCAATTTCAATAAAAAGCATTCTAAAAATGTGTACTCTTGGGACATTCTCTGTATCCAGGAGGAGATGGGGCAGGTATTTGCCCATTTCTGCTTGAACTAGTCTGCAAGTGCTGTCAGCATGTCTTAACAGTGTTAAACCACTCTGACAAACCATTTGTTTGTGGATGGTAGAGGGAAGTCTTTAGTTGTTTTATCCTACAGTTCTTCCATAAATGTGTCAGCAAGTCTGATGTGAAATTAGGACCTCTGCCAGTATATACCAAGAAAACTCACCTGCCGAAAATTCTAACAAAGCATTTGATACCGTTTATGTTTTAATAGTGGACAGATCCTCCACCTCAGGATACATAGTATCATAGTCTAACCTCACCAATATATACAGTAAACTGTCAGTTAACCGGAACTCAAGCAACCGGCAAAAAAAATCTAAGAAATGCAGTACAATTTTCATGTGCTGCACTTTGTTTTCCCCTGCAGAAACATACCTTAAGTTTTTAGAGTTTTAAAAAGGAAGATAGGAATAAATTCCCTCTCTACCCAACCTGAGAACAAGTCAAACCAAACAAATAGTATAGGGTACAGTATTAGTCAGACCTACTTTTAATAGTAGCTCTCGAGCAACCAGAAACTACAGTTATCCAGCATCTACCAATCCCCATGGGTGCCGGTTAACTGAGAGTTTACTGTACCTGTTATCTGTAGTGCTTGGGGTACTAAGATTACAGAGTGTTTGTGGCTTCTGTTTGAAATGCTTCCTCAGCAGTTGACAAAGGAACCAAGCCAGACTTGGTTTTATCTCCAGCCTTGTTAACCCTTTTTTCGGCACTCGCACATCTTGCAGTACCATTTCACATCTTTTCTAATTACCTGGTCAACAAAAATTATGTATAAGCCGCTTTCTCGAAAAAAAAGTAATATCTTGTACTATGAAAAGAAGTACTTGATGATAGACCCTTGAGACTTCCAGCTGATGCACCACTTCTCCTTCTGACATCCCTTCAGAAGTCCACTATCTGTACAATAACCCATTGCAGATACTGAGTACAGACATCCCTTCATGAGAGAATAACAACTGATGTGATGTTGTCAATCTCACCTTTATTCTCACTTGTGGGTCAGATCTGATCCATCAGATCCATCTTGGCCTTTTTCAAAAGCTTGAGGCCTTCAGCAAAGCTCATAGGCATTCTCCCTTACCCATAGGTTCATAGATTAGTACTAGGCTAACTGCCCTTTTGGGCCATTTGAAGCCTAGCCAGTTACCCGATGTGAGAATAAAACCTGCACCTTGTGTCTTTTAAGGTAAACACCTTAACCATTATATCATCCACCCACCCCCATAATGCAGTTCCCTAAACCCTCAGATCTCGTTTGCCGCTCAGCAAAAAAGCATGCCTCTTGTAACTCATGGCATTCTTTTTTCTTTCCAAAATGCATCAAATTCACGTTCAGTTTTACTACAAACCACATTTTCATACATCCTAATACACATAGATAGTTTAGGTGGCATAAATGTACATTTGTTGGAAGAAAAATATGGTACAGGAAGGTGACCATAACCAGTATCAAATTTTATTACAAGGTACAACTTCAGTGTTTTGGTACATCCCTTTATGGTTAATGGAGGAAATTTTAGGAATGAGTTAAACAGGCTAGAGTGTAGAATGACAATACACATTAGAACACTTCAACCCAGGGGTATGAATATTGACAGCAATTTAACCTTATAAAATATCCATGAAACATTGATTGTCTCGGGGTCTTGACACCATGTATCTGAGTTAGAAGGAGGATAAGATGCTAAGTGTTTAAAATGGTAGGGTTGGAAACTGTAAAAATTGTTAAAACACTAGAACTCATGGTATTAAAGTATTAAAATATTTTATGTGTGTGTGTTATTTGAATAGATGCTGTTATGCATGCTATTATGCACTTTAAATGCAAGTATAAAAAGTGTGTTTTAGTAAAATGAAGATTGAGTTGTGTGTTTTAAAACAAGTTTATATTTAAAATACAATAGTGAAAATATTTTGCTTCCTGACAGAATATGTGCTGTAGAAATCTATGCCTTTAACTAATGATGTAAAAGTGGATTATTGCTGTTTAATTTATGGTGTACATTGTACTAATTATATTAATTAGCTTAATTGTGTTTGGATGATTGTATAAAATAGGGGTGTGATGATATGTTAGTATTCCTTGAAGGCGAAAGGCCGAGGTACCAAAATTAAACCATTTGAGAATTTTTCACCCTGGCATTGTGCTTGATTGAAGCTTTGCTCTGTTTTTGGTATCAGTGGAGGTGTTCAGTATTGGGCAGCCGCTGTGGTGCAGCGGTTAGCGCTGCCGCCTCACAGCAAGAGGTTCTCCGGTTCGATCCTCAGCTGGTGTGCCTTTTGTGTGGAGTCTGCATGCCCTCCCTGTGGTCGCGTGGGTTTCCTCCGGGTGCTCCTGTTTCCTCCCACATCCCAAAGACATGCTGTAGGTGGATTGGAGACTCTAAATTAGCCCTAGGTGTGAGTGTGTGCGTGTGTGTGCCTTCTGTGGAAGGTTGGGCACCGGGCTGGCAACTCGACATCGTAAAAAACTCCACTGCCAATCATGAGTGGACAGGTGATCCGCTGTGGCGACCCCTAACCGGGAAAAGCCGAAAGAAGAAGACGAAAAGGTGGAGGTGTTCAGTGATTACAATAAACTTGCTTTCTGTATTTGTTTGAGAATAGGGGATCAGGGCAAAGCCACTGTGACCACGGGTGCTTCCCAGATAGGGTGCGGATGGAATTATCTGGGGAAGACAGTTGAAGACATCTGACATCAACACAAGGCCCATTTGCACATAAATGTCCTGGCGATGTAGGCTGTGCTTTTAGCATTGCAAGCATTTCAAGACTCACTACCTCTGGGAAGAATAGCAATCCAATTGGACAACATGTCTGTAGTCTAGTACAATAACAAGCAAGGGGTAACCAGATCTTACCCCCTTTGTCAGGAAGCCTTAAGGGTCTGGCAATGGGCTACATTTTCCAATTGCTTTCTGATAGCAAAGCACATCCTGGGGAGGTCCAACTTAATAGCAGACAAATTGAGCAGAGCTGTACTATTGCCACACGAGTGGTACCTCATTCAAAAGATTGCGGAAGAGATTTTCCGAAAATGTGGCCAGCCTTGCTGCGACCTTTTTGCTTCACCCATCAATGCCAAATGCAGCAGCTACTTTGCCCTGATCCCCCCTTTGGGGGAGTCCCCAAGGGATGCACTTGTTCGTGATTGACCCTCTGGACTTCTTTATGCCTATCCACCAGTTCCTCTGATTCTCAAACAAATACAGAAAGCAAGTTTATTGAAGATGACAGTGATCCTAATTGCCCCCTACTGGCCTTGACAAATCTG
Source organism: Protopterus annectens (assembly GCF_019279795.1). NCBI lineage: Eukaryota > Metazoa > Chordata > Ceratodontiformes > Protopteridae > Protopterus > Protopterus annectens. The sequence continues at coordinate 655,519,190 of NC_056729.1, read as the reverse complement.
GTTCCCCTTCCTTCGGCCTCATATTTGGGATGAACCATGGATTCTGGACCCTATTTCAGATCTTCTTACTCACCCATCAGGAATGGTTCATCCCAATATAAACAAGCTCAAACTGACAGCTTGGCTGTTCCATTTCCCCTGATAGCCAGGTCTCCTTCCCTTTCCTCTCTTGTAAGATGCATTTTAATTTCTTCACTTAAGTCATCCACATGAAAACTATACAAGAGAAAATGGAAGAAGTTTGTTTTATAGGCTAATTCTAATCAGATTGATCCCTTTACTGCTCCCCCTACATTTTATTTTAGATTTATTGGCTAAATTTTTCAATGAAGGAACTGCTACAGTTACTATTAGACTTTAATTGGCAATAATTTCATACTTTCATGTAGGAGAAAATGGCTATGGAATCATGTCAAACAGGCTTTGTAAAACTTTCTTGAAGGGAACTACACTTCTAAGGCCTCCGTACAAAGACCCTTCTCCACCTTGGGATCTAAATTTTGTGGTATTACACATTATCTGTTCTCCCTTTGAACCTTTTGCTAGCTGTGACTAAGTTTATTTCTTGGAAGATGCTGTTGCTAGTGGCTATCACCTCAGCAAGGAGAGTTTCAGAATTACAAGCTTCATCTGTCAAACCACCATACTTGATTTTTCATAAGGACAGAGTTTCTTTACACACCAACCCCTCCTTTCTGCCCAAGGTTGTATCTGAAAGTAACTTCAATCAATCTATTGAGTTACCAGTATTCTTCCCAAATTTTCAGAATAAAGGAGAATATTCGCTACATCTATTGGGCATTCATAGATGGTTACGTTTTTGTCTACATAGAACTGCAGAATTCAGAAAAATCTGATCAGCTATTAATTTCCTGTTGTAACAATAAGAAAGGCTTACCAGTATCTAAGGTTACCTTATCTAAATGGGTCTCTGAATGCATTTCCTTTATTTACAATTCTAAGAACAAGACTCTCCCAGCACCTGTCAAAACTCATTTTACCAGGGCAATGGCTACTTCTTCAGCTTTCCAAGCAAGACTGTCTTTGGATAGTATCTGTGCTGCAGTCACATGGACAAGCCCTCATACCTTTATTACTCATTACAAGGTAGATTTGTCCTCCAGGAGTGGAACATCATTTGGTTCTACATTCCTGAGGAATATTTTCCCATGAGCCACCCAAGAAATCAGGTAGCTTGGAACACGGTCCCACAAGTGAGAATAAAGGCAACATTAACAGCATCACATAAAGACGTTATGCACTTACCATAACATTCCATGTGTGTTGTCCATCTCCGCTTTTATTCTCACAACCCACCCACCTACCCTGGCCCTATGCTCCTGGGAGACCGGGTAGTAGTAATTGGATATCCTTTGAACTGTATAGCCTTTGAATCCACTTATTTTTATTTCACTATAAATATTTTTTACCTGTAACCTTAATTCCAATAATTTGTTTCTCATGAGCAAACGATCTAAAGGTTTAGGAAACTGCATTATGGGTAAGGGAGAATGCCCACGAGCTTTGCTAAATGGGCGGAGCTTTTGAAAAAGGCCGAGACGAATTTGATGGATCTGATCCGACCCACAGGTGAGAATAAATCTTATGATTACCCTGGAAAATTCAGAGTGGTACCTTAGCTCAGTCTGCACTCAACATGTGCACCCTTTATCTTTTCAGATCCCAGTTTTGAAGTTTGTAAGGAGGGAGATTCCATGGTGGGTAAACAAGATGTCCTTCCATGTCACTGTTGCAGTATTCATAACCTGTGGGATCTCCTACCAAGGAAGCCTTTACCTATTACCAGCATCATATGTCAGACATATGCTCCTTATGTCAGCATAGGGCTAAAGTTGGCATACAGTTGCTCCAAACCCAGAACTTCTTTGCTGACAGTCTGAATACTATAGCTGAACATTACTCTTAACTTTTTTTGTTGTACTGGTTATATTGAGCCTGTTGAACAAAAGTACCCTTTTGGGTTATTTTTCTTTTCCTTTACCTTGTATTTTGAGAGTTCATGTCATCCAAAAAAGGGAAGAGGCTGGGGAAGAAACTGTATACTTCTGCTACTTTAGCATTTTATGCCATACATTATCAGACTCCTCTGACCACGTATATTTTATCCTTTTTGTCTCAAATTGTAGGGGAGGTCTGATGACCTGCCTGATTCTAAAGCCAAGTCCACTGCTGTTTCATTGGTGGGCTCCCCGTCTAAGGTGGCTCGTCACTTCTTCAAGTGTAGCAAAAGTGCCGCTGATGCATCCTCTAGACCTGCTGCTTCAGTCTGTGTCATGAGACATTATTCTTGGCTTCTTCTGGCTTCACCTGATGACATTAAGCCTAAGCTTCTTGATGCGCTTTTGGATAATCAAAATCTCTTTGGTACTGCAGTTGCTGATTTAGACCTTACAAGACCAACGGCAGGTCATGAAGGTTCTTAAGCAGATTTTTGTCTCTTTCATTCCTACGTTTCACAGAAATTATCCTGCTAAAACGGCTTTTGTTCATATTCAGTCTTCCAAAGGGAAGAAAGTTCCTAAGTGTGTTTTCTTTTTTCCTAACAAATCCACTCAGACTCCTAGACCTCAAAAGCCTACTTTTCAGGGCAAATCTGTCTCTGTTGTTCTGTAGTCCTTATCTCTTAGACTTTCTCTGTTTAGCAACAGATTACTAGAGACTCTTGGAGTCTCTTAATCATCTGTCAAAGCTATTTTATGATATGTAAATCGCCCACACACACACACACACTTTTTGGGCATTCCCCAACCCCTCCAGATCACATTCCTCTTTTTTTCAGGGGAGCTGCAAGGTTTACTGGATTAGGGCACCATTCCACCTGTTCCATAATTCCTAATGGGGTGCAGAGTTTTACTCCAGCATGTTTCTGGTCCCCATGAAAGAGAGTTCCTGGAGACCTGTTCAACACTTTTCCTAAATACATTTCTCAAGGTACCCTCCTTCAGGATGCTATGCCTCCAAATACAATTTATTCTCTTACTTCCTCAGTCTTGTTTGATTTCTCTGGATCTGAAGGATGTCTAGCTTCATATTCCCATTTGCCCCCTATTCAGGAAGTTTTTATATTTTTCTTTTTCTTCCTCTGATTTTCAATACTGTGCTTTGCCCATAGGTCTTTCCACACCCCCAAGGGTATATGCCAAGTGACTGGTTCCAGTCATAGCTTTCTTCAGTCTTCCAGGCATACAGATATTTCCCTATCTGGATGACCTGTTTCTTCAGGCTCCCACTGCATCCAGGCTTCTGCAGGATCTACACTTTATCAGACACTTTCTTCACAGTTTGGGTTTCACCATCAATCTCCAAATGTCGGTGGAGTCCCACTCTTAGAATTACATTTTTCTAGGTTGCAGGATTCAAACTGCTCCTAAGGTTTTGTCTCTGACAACCTACTTCCAGTCTTTATGTTCTCTGCCTCTCATTCATGTCAGGGAATTTCTAAGGGCTCAGGGGTTCATGGCTTAGACCATTCCCATGCTCCATTTTTGCCCACCTTCATACGAGGAAGTTCCAGTGGTACCTGCGGTCAGTGTGGCTTCAGCATTGCCACCCTCGGGAGTTTGCAGTTACCTTACTCCCGTGTTTCAAACTCAAGCTTCATTGGTGGCAGCACATATCCCTCAACCCAGGGGTCCCTTTCCAGCCTCCTAGTCTGTCTCAGGATCTTTGTACAGAGGTTTCATATCAGAAAGTGGCGGCTGCTTCTAGCAGTCTGAGGGTTCTGGGTCTTTGACCCCCCTCATCAGAGGCCAGACCACATCAACATAAAAGAGATGTTGGTGCTTCTTCTTGTTCTCCAGGCCTTCCACTCTCTTTTGTCTCCAGGCCCTTATACAGACAACACCACAGTCATGTGGTACATCAACAAGTAGTAGGGCACAAGGTCTTACACTTTAGTAGACTAGCCCTTCAGGCTTGGGATCTAGCTATCCAACAGCAGGTTTCTCTTCGGGAGGTTTATATACCTTTGGGAAAAAAACCTTGTGGCAGACTCTCTGACCATGTCCAGGGCACACCCTCATGAATGGTTGCTTCACAGGAAGTGTTTCTGAGCATAATTAAATTTGGCGGGGTATTGCTGAAGTGCATTGTTTTGTCTCGTCTCTAAACAGACAGCTTCCTCCATTCTGTTCCAGAGTCCAGAGTCTTCTGGCTTGGAAGGTGGACACCTTGTCTTTTTCTTGGAAGGGGGTGTTCCTCTATGTGCTTCCTCCTCTTTCTCTTCTTCCCAGGGTCCTGTATAAGATCAAACGGGACTCTCCATGAGTCTTCCTGGTGACTCCCTTTTGGCCCAGACAGCACTGGTTCTCCCTCTGTTTTCATCTGGCCAGGGGCAATCATCACAAATTATCTCACCAAATGGATCTTTTCACACAAGACAGCCTGTCGTTCCTTCACCCTCACTTATTCATTCTTCACTTGACACTTTCGGTGATAGGGTTTTAATATCCTTTCGACACCAATTTTCTGAGGACGTATGGTTCTACAGGATGCCAGGAGACCCAGTACCAGAAAATCATATATGTCCAAACAGAAGCGAATTTCCACTTGGGGTCGTAAGCTTCACCAGATCCCTTTTCAGTGGGGATACCTTTGGATGTTCTTCTATATCACTGTTGCAGTATTCTTCATCTTAGGGATCTCCTGCCAAGGACAACCCAGAGTCCAGCCAGTTTACCAATGCTTTTAGATCTTGTATTCACCATACATCTTGCTTATGCTCCCTGCACAGGATGTAGGGCATAAAGGTGACATACAGATGCAGATACCCAGAACTTATTTGCAGACAGTCCGAATGCCATCATCGATCGTCGCTGTGAATGCCTTTTGCTGTGTTAATACCTAGCCATCAGATAAGTGCACCATTGGGGTCTTTTTTCTTTTGGTTACCCGAAGTTTATGTCATCCAAGAAGGGAAAATGTCAGTGAGGGAGGCAGATTCCCCATAAGAACAATCACAAACAAGTGACTCTTTTGTTTGAATTCTTCCCACAACCATACTTCCTGTAGTATTTGTAAGGTATTTGTGCCTAAGACTCTTAGAAGCCAGTTGTCCTCCCTGGCCATCTGTCTCAAGAACCAACGGCTTAAACAATTTGCTAAAGGTAGCATGGTGGAATCAGTTAACCTCGAGGTATTCCATTAGGCAAGAAGGTGGCCAGGAAATCTCAGATGGATTCTTTGGCTGTCCAGCCTGCACTGGATGTCTCTGTAGAAGCAGGTCATAGCTCTGTGAGCCATCTGGTGTTGACTTTGGATTCCTCTGCTGCAACCCCATCAGAGGCTAGCATGGATCCTTCCTGTGGCATATCCTCTGAGGCTTTGCAGGCATCTCTTCCACACCTTGAGGAGGAACGGCAGTTGGTTATGTTGGTGGGCCCTAGAGGGATTCCACAGATTCTGTTTAAGGAAGAGGTTCCTGATGCTCTTATTGAATCTCATCCAGGGTCAGAACCTCTGGTATTTATTAGGGCTGATGTTCTGCTAAGAAAAAACAGAAGACTAAGCATTCGTCTGTACATCCTAAGGACTCAAAGGGAATGGCAGGAGTTTACTCAGGGCCTGTTCAATACCTTAATGGCCCTGAAGCCTTCGCAAGGGGTTTCTGTGCCTACTCTCCCTTGGACTTCAACTCCTTCTTAAAGGCCTAGGGAACTTGATTTTTCAGATGAGGATTCAGAGTCTGATGAAGGATCCTTGTTTTATTCTTCTCAGATGCCCTCTCTCTTGGCCTATGGCTGTGATGAAGAGGAATCTGTTAGCCCTGTGACTCCTTTGGAGGAGTTGTCTTTTGGGAACGTAGTAGCCAGGATGATGGAATACTTTTAAGTTGGATTCTTCTCAGGTGTCTGATATCAAGAATAGCTGTTATGAGTTGCTTCAGCTGCTTTGTTAGGCACCTTTATAGCTGCATTTAAGACTCTTGATTCTCAGCCCCCTGATCTAAATAAACCTGATAGATTCTATAAGGTTCCTGAGGATTGTCAGTTCCTGTTTAAGTGTCCATCTCCTGATCCTGCTGTAGTGTCAGTCTCCTCTGGCAAGCCCCCCTCTACCATCCTAGCTATTGTGTTCTGCTTTGGATAAGGATAATAGGGCCATAGAGAGGATTGGAAAGATTTATACTGTAAAAAAAAATAAAATATTCACCAAGACACCAAAATTCACTTCTAGAATAATCCACAGGTACCACCAAGGATCGCAGACCAGCTAATATACTTTGAAAAAACACACTACTGGCATTAACGTCTTCTGTCTAATACGTTTGCGTTTAAAAGTTACTTCATCAGATGTGGACTGACCTATGAAATATTCCCTTTATACTCCCTCAGCTCAATGAATTAATTGATTAGCCAATAAAATTAAAAGATTACTTAGTAGTTAATACAGGATATTGTAAATATAAAGTGACTGTGTGCATATACAACTTTTTCAAAGTGAAAAATGAACATAACACCATTTTACTTATTAAAAGCCTTACTACCTAAACACCCCTACCTAAAAATTGATATTCTATATTAAACTCTTCATAAATGAATATAAAAAGCATATACTTTAAAACTTTTAAAAGATTACATATAAAAATGGAAAAATAGAAAATGAACTTTAGCTCCCTCTCGTGTCCATTCTAATAATTACACTCTGAACTCCTGAATATAAATATGCTTTGTGAATTGGCATTGTCATCAATGTAACAAATACATATAATCACTTTAAAAACTATTTCATCCTAAAATTCAGTTTAAAATGATGTTATATAAATACAAATATGAATACATATAAAAATTAAGTACACATTGCAAAAACCTGACAAAACATTTTCTTCTGTTTCAAACCATTATTATAGTTTAGTTTGGCTGCCCTCAGTTTAAGCACAGAGGCAATTGAGATGCAGTCATTAAGTCCAGGAAATGTATTTGTTTGAAGGGTGATCTGCCACCATAACTCTTTATATTCTATTGTTTCTTCCCATAGACCACCCCTTCCATTCATTTTTACTTGCTTAATGACAAAAAATAAGCATTACTACACTTTTGTTTATGCTTAAATAAAGCACTGGTGTCTTTGTGAGTCTGGATTTCATAGATATGTTCTTATATTCTTCTTTGAAGTTTACGCTCCATTTTGCCAATATAAAATGCTTGGCAAACCTGACATATACCTAAGTAGACCAGACCACTGGAGTCACAATTACTATATTCCTTACTCATAATAGTTGTGTTCCTACTTTCCAAATATATACTGTCCTTGTTTATTATATTACTGCATTGGGCACAGTGGTCACACTTAAAAGTTCCTTTCCTTGTCTTTGTTGCACTGTTCTGTCCTATTTCTTTCTCTAGTAAATTTTTCAAACTCGAATTTCTAAAGACCACTTTTAATTCCCTCGGGTATTTTTTCAAGATCTGTAAGTGCAACAAATCTATTCCATTCAGTATTTAATATAGACCTGATCAGATTAGAACTTCCATTATACTCTATTACCAAGGCATTTCCATATGTCTGTTGTTTAGCCGGATTCTCATTCTCTTGGTTGTCAAGACTAATACCTAAAATAGACCTACATTTATCCTTTCTCCTTTCACATACCTCTTTTTCTACCTGATGTATCAACCAAGTAGGATACTCCCTAGCTGTAAAGCACTGCCTTAGTAAAGCCATTTCTTTAAAAAAACTCTTCATTATTCGAAGTCTTTCTACTTGCCCTTTGACAATGTTTTTCTTATAATGTGTAGGATGTAAACTATTGTAGTATAAATATGAGTTTGAATTTGTATTTTTTCTAAATACTTTGGAACTGAATTCATTATTCTCTTTATATATCTCAATATCCAGATATTGTCATTTTTCTTGACTAACCCCATATGTAAATTCTAACAACTCAGTGGTGTTATTTAAAAATACAGTAAAATCATTAATAATTTCCACTGGCCCAGTCCATAAAATACATGTCATCTAAAAAATCTTTTGTATAAAATCCAGTTATCACAATATATAGAGTTTAATACTACTTTCTCTTCCCACCTTGCTAATACTAAATTTGCGTATGTGGGGGTACAACTTGCCCCCATCGCCACACCTTTTATCTGGTGAAACAATTCCCCTTTAAAATAGATAAAATTGTACTTCAACACCAAGTCAATTAATTGCATAACTACGATGCATTTGTCGTGTATAAGTGAGCCATCCTCTTATATAATTTCTTCTAACAATAGGAGGCCTTCTTGATGATGAATGCATGAAAACAGGTCAGCAACATCTACTGTGAAAAAGGAAATGTCACAGAACAATTCCTTTGTAAGATATCTTAAGAAATCCCAAGAAACCCTCAAAATGTTTTTCCCTTTCACCCACAATGTTTTTAATTTACTGTCCACATACTTAGCCAGAGGTAAAGTTTTCGATCCCTCTGCTGACACAATGGGTCTAAGTGGTGGGTCACTTCCATTTTTATGTATTTTAGGGATCCCAAACATTGTGGGGATTCTTGGTTTCTCTACTTTCAGGAACTTTAAGGTTTTTAAATCTATCAAACTTTCTAATAAAAGATCTTCTAGTGCCATATCAATTCTCCTGTAAGCAATATTAATTTTGTTTGTAGACACCACAGAATATCTTGAAGAGTCTCTTAAGATGCCATTCATTTTCCCTTCATATGTTAAACAGTCCATTAAAACTATACCACCACCCTTATCGGGTTTCATTACCCTTAAGTTTTTGTCCTGCCTCAAATCATTTAAAATGTTTCTCTCATTTCCTTGTAAGTTAGCTTTGTATCTTACTTTGTGAAAGTTTTTTCTAACCTCACTTTCCAATACTTTCAAAGTTTTTAATTTGGGGGTGTAGGGGTGGGTTAAAATACTTTTTCTCCTTAGCCCACCAAAATCTTGGCTCCTGTTCTGACTAAAAATGAGCTCAAAGTTAATCTTCCTAGTAAACATTTTTATATCCAGAAGGGTTTTTGTCAAATCACCCTTCCTAGAGGGCATATATTTCAACCCCTTAGAAAGGAGGTTGAAATGTTATTTTTCTAACGTAACATGGCTAAAGTTGTATATACTAAAATCTCCTTTTGTAAATCTGTATGGGTTTGCAGCATCTTGTTTGATGGTTTCACTGTCCAAATTGGGGCGGGTGATGCGCACATTGTTCAATATCTCCCCCTTCCCCTTCCTGTTCCCCTCCAAAAATGTTGATGCTGCTGATAATTTTGATCATTCCTATTTTTTATTCTTTCTGATCTTCTTGGTAGGGGAGAGGGCATCTGATCACCAAAATCATCTTAGTTCCCTATCTATTGCCCTACCCTAGGCAGTTCATTAACTTCATCAACCATGTTATTTTCCTTTTCCCAGAACCTTACTGCATTTTTAGGTTCAGGGTAACTTGTATTATTAGCATATTCTTTAATGTCTCTCTCCAGCTTTTTGATTTTCCTTGTAATTAATTCATTACAATGGGCTTTTATGTCCCTCGTAATTTCATCATATTTATTTTTTTTCTGCTGGAATTGAGTGCATTAAATCATAAATAACATACTCATTCAAAACATCAATTTCTTTCACCAAGTCATTTTCGATTCTTTTATTTTCATTTATCATGCTTTTTAAAATGTCTAGTCTGCATTTATTAAAAATTTCCACCAGTTCCTTATGAAATGTACTACCAGGCTTAACATTATTTGGTTATTTATAAACCCTAAGCCCTTTAGGGAAAATCCCCTTTGAAATACATTCTTTTAAATATGAATTTTCAACATCTAAAGTCTTTAGTTTGTCAATTAGTGTATATAACTTATTAACATTATTCTGGTAAGTGTCAGAAACAGACCCAAATTTAACAACTTTCTCTCTAAATTCATTAGAGAAACTAACCTACAGCAAGTCTTTGAAATCCATTGTTGTTCATTTGGTAACATTCAAAGCTGTCCTTTCTTCCTGTCGTTTAGCAAATGAAGTGATTTCTTTGTTCTTAGGTATCAAGTCTCCTTCAGAGCCCATCAAAGCCAGTGGAATTTGATAATAATTCATTTCCTTGTTGCAAACGGCTGCATTTAGACCTGAAACTCCCTCACCAGTTCCGTTTTCACGTCGCCTGGCTTCCATTATAGCTGGTGTGTCTGGGGACTGCCCCCATTGCATCCTCGTCGCTATTTCGATCATCGATTGGCTCAAGGGATTAAGAAAGTCTATGAACTGTGTTAATTGGCCGACTAGTTTCCTGGCCAAGCTCCTCCTTATTTACCCTTTCATCGGCTTCTGACCTGGTATTCACCTCCATGGTGAAAAGTAACTTGTAAAACAAATAAAATATTCACCAAGGCACCAAAATTAACTTCCAAAAGTATCCACAGGTGCCACCAAGGATCGCAGACCAGCTGATATAGTTTGAAAACACAGTCAGGTTTTTACAACGTGTATTTAATTTTTATAATTTGTATTTATAGTTGTATTTATATAATAACATTTTAAACAGAATTTTAGTTTGAAATAGTTTTTAAAGTGATTATATGTATTTGTACATTGATGACAATGCCAATTCACAAAGCATATTTATGTTAATGAGTTCAGAGTGTAATTATTGAAATGGACACCAGAGAGAGCTTAAGTTCATTTTCTATTTTTCCATTTTTATATGTAATCTTCTAAAAGTTTTAAAGTATATGATTTTTATATTAATTTATGAAGGGTTTAATATAGAATATCAATTTTTAGGTAGGGGTGTTTAGGTAGTAAGCTTTTTAATAAGTAAAATGGTGTTATGTTAATTTTTCACTTTGAAAAAGTTGTATATGCACACAGTCACTTTATATTTACAATATCCTGTATATCTACTAATTAATCTTTTAATTTTATTGGCTAATCAGTTAATTCATTGAGTTGAGGGAGTATAAAGGGAATGTTTCATAGGTCAGTCCGCATCTGATGAAGTAACTTTTAAACTAAAACGTATTAGACAGGAGACATTAATGCCAGTAGTGTAGGTGTTTTTTGTTATTTTTTTATTAAAGTTGTGTTTTCAAAGTATATCAGCTGGTCTAAGTTCCTTGGTGGTACCTGTGGAAACTTTTGAAAGATTTATACTGCTTCCACTTTGGCCTATAGGGCCATCACATGACCAGATATGCCGTGGCCTTGATTGCCCAGGCTTGTCAGCATATACCTCTCAACTGTCCAGATTTTCACAGAATATCCAGATTTTCATCTCATCTGGATATTATGTGAAAATGTGGACAGTTGAGAGGTATAAACAACATCCAGATTTTCATCTCATATTTTTGGTGTGTTCTTCATAAAATTTGTGGTTTTCTGACAAATCACTGGGATGATCTGAGGATTGATGTCACCATATAATGACATTCATTTGAGTTTCAGACTTCAGATCATTCAGAAAATGTATGTTAGCACAAACCTTGTTATTCTAGCAACTTTCTAAGTTTATAAGAGTAATATTTAAAATGTGTCCCTATTTTTGGGTCTTTGTCCCCTCATTTTGTCAGGCTTTGTCCAGCTTTCTTGTAGTAAGAGGTTGAGAAATATGTTTGTCAGATTATTTCTGACCCCCCCCCCCCAGATTCTAAGGGAATGTCTTTGTGTCTCTATTTTGGGTTCTACCGCTCAGGTAGCTTGCCACATTATATTAAGTGCAGCTATGTTGCTGCTCATTTCTGTTCCAGAGCTGCTGCTTTTGGGTCTGCCATAAGGTGTTACTGTTGGCTTCATCTGCAGTCATTACCTGAAGACATTAAGGCCAAGTTGCTGGATGCTCCTTTGGATAATAAAGACCTCCTCAGGATGGCTGCTGCTGCTATGTTTAAGTCTCTTCAAGAAAAAGTTAAAGCTTTTCAGGACCTTAAACATAATTTTGTGTCCACTATCCCTAAGTTTCAGAGGAACTATCGTGCTAGATGTTCATCGTGTTTCACTGTTGCAGTCATGACTGTAGGATTCTCCCCTGCCGGCAGGCAGTCCTCAGTCAGCCAGAATCCCAAAGTCTGGGTCCGGCGTCGGCTATTCAGCCATGCTTCCTGACGTCAGAGCGCCAGGAGTACAAAACTGACAGCCGGCGCCATGTTCTCCAGTCTTTCTTGCCGTGCGGTGATAGCAGTTCGCAAGTGCCGGTCGGCTGACTCCTGACAATTTTTTATAAACGTACTTCAGTCCAAAGACTTTCTTCTCCTACTCAAAGCTAAGTACCCCGTTGGGGAAACTTTTTCTTGCTCCAGTCCGATGTCAGAAAAAGTTAATAATTGTATTTCATGTGGGAAGCAAATACCTCATAAGGATTTTCATTCTTACTGTATTCCTTGCCCTGACCACGACGTAGCTAGTTGTCGGTTTTGTGCTAGATTCAATCAACATACGATTAAACGAAGGTACGATTTTGTATTTCATTACTTCGGTAGGCGTTTTAATTATAAAATGTCGTCTGATGCGGTTCCGGCTACCGGAGTTCATAAACGACGCAAGGATAAAGACAGGCCTCCGAGGTCCAAATCAGACGATGTTGTACAAGCAGAGCCAGCTTCAGGTTCGGCCGTCGTCAGTGAGGCGCTTTTGCAGCCCCTGTCGTCGGCCATTTCGGAACCGATGGCAGAAACGGACTCCCACGAGGAGCCAACTAGGCCTTTGAATATTTCTGTTGCAGGACCTTCGGACAGTGCTCCTTCGGACGGGTCCAGAGCCGCTGTGCAGGTACCGGCTTCCGAAGGAGTTTTCAGGCCTACTCAGCTTCTAATAAAGGCAAAGTCAAAGGCAAAGACTCCTTCCAAATCAAAGACTGCAGCCCAGGCCTCTTCTGATCCAGTACCCAAGTCTCAGAAACAGTTACTTAAGATGGCGGAGGACTTACTTACTATGATTAGGGGTTCACATCTCCCTCCAGATAAAAGGCCAAGGCAGGAAGTTTATTATGACTCCTCTAATCAGGCTTCTGTTTCTTCAGTTTCTTCTTCTGACCAGGAATATTCTTTCCCTCCTTATGAGGATTCTGATGCTGAGGAATCCATTCCTTCAGCTTCTCCCCCTGAGGATTTCTCTTTTGTGGAAACTTTGCATGAAATGAGGGAACATTTTCACTGGGAAGGACAGGAGTACTCGGAATCTAAGAAAAGACTAAGGGATTTTCTTCTTCTTCTTCCCCAACATAGACACCTGGCTATTCCTCCTATTTTGGATATTGTGGATGATGCTTTTTCGGAGGCTAACTTAACTCCTGACTCTTTTCCTCCAGCTCCTGTTAAGCCAGACAGATATTATAGGGTTACTGATTCCCACCAGTTTTTATACAAGAATCCTACTGCTGACCCTGAAACCATTTCTCAGGGTCCTAAGGGGTTTAAGGCCGCTTCTGCTAAAAACCCCATTCCCACTGAAAAGGATTCCAGATCTTTAGAAAGATGGGGCAAAAAAGTGTACACTTCTGCTACTTTATCTGTTAGGGCTTTAAACTGTCAGTTTCATATGGTGAAATACCAGCAATTTCTCCTGTCTGTTTTAAAACAAAAGCTAACTTCCATTTCCGCCTGTGCAGAGGATAAGGAATTACATGACTTAATGCATGCCACTGAACAAGTTGGAAAGCATGGTTTACACTGTGGATTTGATGCCTTAGAGGCTTCTTGTAGGGCTGCTGCCTCTGGCACAGTCATTAGAAGGCATGCATGGTTAAAGGAACAAAATTTGCCAGATCAAGTAAAGGCTAAATTATTGGATGCTCCTGTTCAGCATAATGTTTTGTTTGGATCTGAAGCTGAAGAGGTGATGAAGAAGATGGAGGACAAGGCAAAATCCATGCAAACAGTTAAAGATTTCTTACAAGTACAGCCACCCAGAATTAGTAGGAATTGGCCTACAAAAAATTGGTCCTTTCCCAATTCAGACAGGCCTCAGAGTGGTAAATACAGACGCTCCCGAGGAAAGCCTCAAACGCAAGCCTCTTATAGATCAAGACAGTGGACTGCTTCCACCCTTAGGGGAGGAGAGGACAGGTTGCAAGCTCATAGAAAACAAACTCAATGACTCCCTCTGTTGGGCTGCAGGAACGTCTTGCCTGGAAGCCCCTCTCGGAGGAAAACTTTCTCTTTTTCACCTAAATTGGACTCATATAACCCAAGACAAGTGGGTTCTGGATGTGGTTTCAAGAAGTTACAAATTCCATTTTCATACCCTACCAAGACCAAGCAGATGGCCAGATCTTCCAAAACATCAATGGTTAGAGGCCTTAAACCAGGTGGAAGCTCTCCTGGCTATGAAAGCCATAGAACTAGTTCCACTTTCAGAGAGGGGACAAGGTTTTTATTCAAGGCTCTTTCTAGTCCCCAGGAAGCAAAATTCATGGAGACCCATTCTGGATCTGTCAGTCTTGAACACTTACCTCGATATACCAAAATTCAAGATGCTTACTCCACAGCAGCTACTTCCTATGCTGACCAAAAATGCATGGATGGTAACTTTGCATTTAAAGGAGGCATACTTACACATTCCCATCAGGCAGGAATGCAGAAAATACCTCAAGTTCAAGGCCGGATCGAGGCACTATCAATTCTCTGCGCTGCCCTTTGGATTGTCTACTGCGCCCAGGGTCTTCACCAAATGCCTGGCTCCAGTAGTAGCTTATTGCAGACTCAAGGGAATTCAAATTTACCCTTATCTGGACGACTGTCTTATTCAGGCAGACAGCAAGGATGTCTTACTCCAACATCTAGAGTTTGTTCAGAATCTTCTCAGGTTCCTGGGATTCACTGTAAACATAAAAAAGTAAAATTTGACACCCTCACAACAGATAATTTTTCTGGGCGCTTCTCTAAACACAACAAACCAGATGGCATTTCTGACATACGAAAAACAATTACAGCTGGCTTCAACTTTCAAAACCTTGGCAACATTAACTCAGCTATCTGCAAGGAGATTCCTGCAGACTTTGGGTTACATGGCCTCCTGCATCCTTCTCGTACCATATGCAAGACTACATATGAGGAAAATACAGTGGTACCTAAAAAGTGTATCGTTTCAGCATTGCCACAGTTTAGACATACAAATCTCCGTCCTGCCTTGTCTCCAAAAGGAATTCCTTTGGTGGTCCAAGGCATGTACTCTAAACAAAGGAAAACCCTTCTGTCTGCCTCCTGCCACTCAGATACTAACCACGGATGCCTCAGATTATGCATGGGGAGCCCATTTTCGGGGAGACTGTCTGCAGGGCCTTTGGACAAAGGATCAGAAGCACCTGCATATCAATTTAAAGGAAATGTTAGCCATTCAGAAAGCTCTATTGGCCTTCAGGAATCTTCTATAACCAGGACAACTACTGATACGGACAGACAACACCACAGTTATGTGGTACATAAACAAGCAAGGGGCATCTCATTTCTATCCCCTTGGCAGACTAGCCATGAATCTTTGGAACACAGCTCTAGCTTGCAAACTGGACCTTCAAGCTCAGTTTCTACCAGGGAAGCAAAACTTCTTGGCAGACAGTCTGAGCAGAAACCTATCGGACCCACACGAATGGATGCTGGACACCGAAATATTCAAGATGATTACAGCAGTCTGGGAATGTCCTCACATAGACCTCTTTGCATCCCACCTCAATCATCAACTACAGATTTTTTGCACCAGGACATTCCACGAACTAGCTTGGAAAGTGGATGCCCTATCATTCAGTTGGAGAAACCTCTTGGGGTATGCCTTTCCGCCTCTTCCTCTTCTTCCACGGGTATTATTAAAGATCAAACAGGACAAGCCCAAGATGATAATCTTGCTGGCCCCAAATTGGCCTCGACAGTTTTGGTACCCAACACTGAAAAACCTTTGTCTGGAGCCTCCTTGGGTTTTACCACAGACTCCGAACCTTCTGTCCCAACACCAGGGTCAGGTTCTGCACTCCCATGTCAAAACTCTCAGCCTGGCGGCCTGGTTAATCCAGGGTCTTTGATTCATTCTCTCTTACCCAAGCAGGTTATGGATGTCATTTTAGAAGCCAGACGTCCTAGCACTAGAAAATCTTATGCAGGAAAATGGAAAAGATTTTGTTCCTGGATGCAGGCTCAGGATTCTGATCCTCTTATTCCTAACATTCCTCTGATTTTACTTTACCTTACAGACCTCTTACATAAGGGTCTCTCTTTCTCTTCAATAAAGATACATGCCTCTGCTATTTCTGCTCATTATAATACAGACTCTCCAATCTTTTCCCACCAGCTCATGAGACAGTTTCTCAGAGGAGCTAAGAACTTAAGGCTCCCATTCCTGCTTGGCATCTCAACTATGTTTTGGAAAAACTCACCTTACCTCCTTTTGAGCCTGCTGCCACAGCTGACATCAAGTTCTTATCTTGGAAGTCAGCTATCCTGTTAGCTCTGACCTCTGCCAGGAGAGTCTCAGAGTTGCAAGCTCTCATGGCAGTGGAACCTTATATTATTTTTCATCAAGACAGGGTGTCTTTAAGGACTAATCCTACTTTTATGCCTAAGGTGATTTCCAAAGTGGCTTTAAATCAAACTATTCACTTGCCAACTTTTTTCCCCACTCCTCAAAATAAGGGGGAAAGGATCTTGCATTCCTTGGATGTACACAGACAACTATGTTTTTACCTGAACAGAACCAAGGACATCAGGAAATCAGAGCAATTGTTTGTTTCTTATGCTTCAAGTTCCCATGGTAAAGCTATTTCAAAACAGACCATTTCCAAATGGATTGCTCATGGAATCAGATTTTGCTATTCACACCATGGAAAGCAAATCCCAGGGAATATAAGGAATCACTCTACCAGAGCTGCTGCCACTTCAGCTGCCTTCCTCAGGGGAGTTCCTACCAAAGACATTTTGGAAGCTGCAACTTGGAGTTCAGTGCATACTTTTTCCAAGCACTACAATCTACCTCTTTACTCTAAGTCTAGGGCAGGCTTTGCTTCTGCTGTCTTGCAGGGCCTTTTAGCCGCCCCCTCTTCTTTATGACCACCTCCCTTTTATTCTGCTTTGGGATTCAACCCTACAGTCATGACTGCAACAGGGAAACACGATGAACATAGTACAGTTGTGTACACTTACCATAAATGTAGATGTTCGAGTGTCTTCACCGTTGCAGTCTGGGTTTCCCTCCCTCCTTTCCCCTGACATCTGGGGCAAGAAAAACTGGAGAACATGGCGTCGGCTGTCAGTTTTGTACTCCTGGTGCTCTGACGTCAGGGAGCATGGCTGAACAGCCGACGCCGGACCCAGACTTTGGGATTCTGGCCGACCGAGGACTGCCTGCCGGCAGGGGAGAACCCTACAGTCATGACTGCAACAGTGAAGACACTCGAACATCTACATTTATGGTAAGTGTACACAACTGTACTGTCTGCTTTTGTTTGCATTTAGCTTCGTCAAGCCACAGCAGGAAGGGTAGTAGGCAAACTCCTCCTGCTAAGTCTTCTCAGGCTCCTGTGGCCCAGAAGCCTCCTTTATCTGACAAGGCTGCTTCTGTTTGACATTTTGCCTGCCCCCCCCAAATGCTCGGCTAGGTTCTCTTGTCCCTTCGGCTCTCCCTCTGTCTTCCAAACTGGCAACATATCACCTCAGATTCTTGGGTTCTGTCCATCATCTGTCAGGGTTACTTCTTGGTGTGGAAGTATCGCCCTCCTTTTTCAGGGCTTTCTCAACCTCCTCAAGAACAGCTTCCTCATTACTCCAGGGTTCTTGAGTCCCTGCTGAACCAGGGAAATATTCAGGCTGTCCCTCCTTCCCAGATAGGTAAAGGATTTTACTCCAGAATGCTCCTGGTTCCTCGAAAGGAGGGCAATTGGAGGCCTATTCTGGATCTCTCCTTGCAAAACACCTTTCTTAAGGTTTCTTATTTTCAGATACTTTCTCTTCAAATCCTGTTTACTCTGTTGCTGCCCCAGGCTTTTCTGGTGTCGTTGGATCTGAAGGATGCTTACCTTCATATTCCTATTCACTTTTTTTTCAGGAAGTGTTTGCATTTCTCTGTTTCTTCCTCTCATTTTCAGTTTTCTGCTTTGGCCTTTCTGCTACCCCAAGGGTATTCACAAAATGCCTAGCTTCTGTGATTGCATTTTGCAGGCTCAGAGGCATTCAGATTTTTCTTTATTTAGATGACCTGTTGATTCAGGCACCTTCTCCCAGTTGCGCCTTACAGACTCTGGAATTCACCATATCTCTCCTTCAAAGTTTGGGGTCCACTACCAACTTCCAAAAGTCTGTCCTAACTCCCTTTCAGATTCATGTGTATCTGGGCTGCATGATTCAGACATTGCTAATGTTGGCCTCTGTTGCACCTCCAAAGTTTTTTGTCCTTGACAGCTATCTTTCAGTCTTTCCTTCCTCTGACTACCATTCCAACCAGAGGGTTTCTTCGGGCCCTAGGATTCATGGCCTCTTCTGTTCCAATGCTCCCTCTTGCCAGACTGCATATGCAAAAGATCCAGTGGTACCTCAAGTCAGTTTGGATTCAGCATTGACACCCTCTGGATTTCAGAGTGCCTCTCCTCCTTTGTCTCAAGCGGGAATTCCAGTGGTGGATTCAGCAACTTACCCACAACCCAGGCCTGCCCTTTTAGCCTCCGATTCCTTCTCAAGAACTGTTCATTGGTGTCTCAAACATGGTTTAGGCGGTTTCCTGTGGTCACCTGAAAGTTCAAGGTCTTTGGCTTCCCCATCAGAAGTCAGACCATATCAAGTTCAAATAAATGAGAGCTCTGATTCTGGCCGTTTAGGCTTTTCACCCCATGTTCTCTCCAGACATTCTGAAGGTTTATACAGACAACACCACAGTGATGTGGTATGTTAAAAAGCAGGGGGCAAAAAGTATTAAATTATTTGCAGGCTGGCTCTTCAGACCTGTGATCTGGCCATCAGTTATCAAACTCTTAAAGCAGGTCCAAAACACAGGCTCACTAATGGATATTTCACAGAGACTTGTTTCTGGACATAGTCCATCAGTAGTGTATTCTTCAGGTAGATCTTTTTGCCTCCCCTCTGAACAAGCTCTGTTCCTGAGTTCCATGCCATCTGACATGGAGGAGGATGTTTCTGTATGCCTTACCTCTTCTTCCTCTACTTCCAAGAATCCTGCAGAAGATTCATCTGGACTTCCCAAAATTCTTGCTAGTGACTCCCTTTTGGCCAAGACAGCACTGGTTCCCCCTCTTAATGCATCTGGCCATGGGCAATCACCACAACTTACCTCACCAGTTGGACCACATCACACAGGACGAGAGGTCACTCATCCATGTTAACTTATCCACTCATCAACTGACACTTTGGGGGACAGGGTTTTGATCCCTCTTAGGCATCTATTTTCTGAGGATTGTGCTCAGCGTTTTACAGGAGACAAGAAAACCAGCAACCAGAAAGTCCTCTATGTCCAAATGGAAACGATTTTCTGTCTGGTGCCATGCTTATAGCCAGGACCCTTTTTCAGCAGGGGTTCCTCTGGTTCTTTCCTATTTGTGCGTGTTCCAGTCTGACTTGGCCTATTCTTCTGCAAAGGCCCATTTGTTAGCTATTTCCACCTGTCTGCCTTTGAATCCTCCTTTGGCTTCTCATTTTGACGTCAAATAGTTTTTTAAAGGTGTGCTGCAAGGAGGCCTATTCCTCCTCCTTGAGACCTTAATTTTGTGTTGGAAAATTTGACTCAGGCTCCTTTAGATCCTGCAGTTTCAGCTTCTGTGTAACACTGCACCTAATGGACTGTTTTGTTGCTTCCTCTTTTGTCTGCTCAGAGAGTTTCTTTGCTTAAGGCCCTTATGTCCATTCCTCTTTTTTTTAGATTTTCACAGAGATGAGATGTCTGTTCGTACTAATCCTTCTTTTATGCCCAAGGTCATTAACGAGCTGTCTTTAAATCAGGCAGTTCAACTCCCTTCCTTCTTTCCTTCTCCTCAGTCTGCTATTGAGAGGGACTTGCATACCTTGGATTTGTACAGACAGCTCCGGTATTATTTGGATAAAACTAAGACTATCCGTAAGTCTGACCAGCTTTTAGTTTCTTTTCATCCCAGGTCTTTTGGTTTGGCTGTTTCTAAGCAAACCATCTCCACCTAGATATCCAAGCCCATTTCCTTTTGTTTTTCTTTTTATGGCAAATGTTTGTCTGTTTCAGTTAGAGCTCATTCCACTAGGGCTCTTGCGTATTCTGTTGATTTCTTCAAGGGTTTGGACATCAATTCCATAAATGAAGCTACTGCTTGGTCTTCAGTGCATACCTTTACTAAGCGTTATAAATTGGATATGGTTTCTATGGCCAGAGCAGGTTTTACTAGGGCCATTTTGCATGGGTTTGTTAAGGGCTCTTCCTAACCTTCCTCCTCCCACTCCTTTTCTTGAGCTTTTGTACTCTCCCTAAGGTGAATAATACTGCAACAGTGATATAGAAGGACATAGTACAGTTGTGTAAAATCTCATCATAACAGTAGTGGTCCTTCTCTTCACTGTTGTAGTATTCTGTCCCTCCCTCCATTCCCCCCCTTTTTTCTTTTGGGTTTTGATTTGGTTATCCTTCTGCCTTAGTGTTCTCCTTTTTCATCTGCATTTTCTCCCTTTGGATGTGTATAGTCTCATTTTGTCCTATGGAGACTGCTCTCTATTGGGGCAATTCAGTTCTGGGTAACTGCATCCATATGTCAACTTTATGCCCTACTTCCTGTGCAGGGACCATATGTGTGATGTATGGCATGTGCAGGATCTAAAGACTTTGATATACTGGCCGTATGCTGGGCTAACCTTGGCAGGAGATCCTTAAAGTGAAGAATACTGCAACAGTGAAGAGAAGGACATCTATTTTTGTGGTAAGATTTTACACAATTGTACTTTCTCTTTAACTTGTGTGAACTGCTCCATGCTAGCTTGGCATATTCTTCTGTTAAGACTCACTTGTCAGCAATTTTTGCTTGTCTGTCTTTGAATCTGTCATTTTTAGGTTAAACAATTCCTGAAAGGTGTCCTCCACATCAGGCTAGGAAGAAAACCAGTTCTTCCCTTTTGGGACCTTAATTTTGTTCTTTTTTTTTTTTTGTTTGTTTTATATCTCTCTATAAAATTATCACTTAAGACATAGGCAAACATATGTTAACAGAAAAGAAAACAAACTTTTATAGCATTTTCCATCTATATGCAATATACATCACACACATTTTCTTTGCTACTATCGCCAGTCTAACATTACAAAAATTTGCTGAATTCCTGCCTTCCCAGAATCCTCCTCCTGAACATAGGTTCATAGAAGATTACTAGGTTAACAGCTTAAGAGCCCTTACAAGCCTAGTCAATATAACCGGATATAACACAATATATAACCCCTACGGGGAAGAGGATGGCATGAATTTGTGTCTATGCACAAGAAGCATTTTTATTAAATTATCACTTATGCCACAGGCACTCACACATTTATATAAATGAAAACAAATCATATTGACATAATCTTAGTTGCAAGCATTTTACATCACAAACCATAGTGACATAATTTTAGTGGCAAACATGTGCCACTTATAATCTACCCAATCATTGTCATTTAAACATTACATAGCTCATTCAAATCTTCTTTTAAACCTCATTCCTCTGTTGTATGTATTGTTGCCACAGTTCCCATTTTTTCTATGTAATTTGCTACTTGTTTTATCTCTGTTACTATATACAGTTGGTTTAGACTTTGATTTCCATTTTCTAGTAACTGCTTTTTAGGCATCCGCCATAATTAGACTCAGCAAGGACTTCCTATGTCTAGCCAGTTCTGGTTCTGTATCATAGCTCAGAAAAGTCATTTTCCTAGTTACACCAATTTTCTCACCCAGTATCTCTGATAGAGTTGCTTGCAGGGAATCTTCAAAGTCTGCCATGTCATTACACTCCCAGAAAGTATGTTCCCATTTGCCTATTTCTTAGCCATTATACCTCCAACATTTACTTTCTACTTGAAAAATTCTCTGGAGTCTAATTGGTGTATAAAATTATCTTTATAAACATTTCCAGGAAAAATCCTAAATATTATAGATTTTGTTGTATATTTGGGAGACAGACATCCATCCCCCATAGTTTCTTTGTGAATTGCTTAGCCAACCTCTCTTCTCAATCCTTTCTAACCTCCTCTAATTGATTCTTATAGATATCATGCAATATTTTATATGCTGTACTAATTATTCATAGGTTCCTAGGTGTGTACTAGGCTAATGGCCCTGGAGCCTTTACAAGCCTATCCCAAAAAAATTGCCAAGGCACCATGCCACCTGATGTTAGTTCACAGTGCCGCTATCCAGTAGGGCAACTGGAGTGATCCCTGGGGTGAACTTTCTGTTACCCATCCACTCGTCAAGATTTCTCTTGAAGAGGGCCAGTGAGGTGCTCTGCTTGGCATGAAAGGGAAGCTTATTCCAGAGTGTGGGCAGTCTTTGGAAAATAAACCTGTCCCTCCAGCATGTTCCGTTAATTGCGGTAATGAGGTTGTGATCTCTGGAGCATGTGGCATGGGGGGATTGAGATTTCTTTAGGTGTAGCATTTCAAGTAGGGCTGGGTCAGACATGGCTTTGTAAGTCAAGCAGAGATCACTTCTAAGTAGACGATAAGAGACTGTGAACAGCTGAAGTATCTTGAGTCTGTCCATGTAGGACATGTGTTTAAGGCCTACGATCTTTTTCGTGAGGTACTTTTGGGGCTTCTCCAGCTGTTGTAGGTCTCTGGTCAGGTATATGCCAAATGGGGCATTATATTCAGTGATTGGTCTAATGAGGAATTAGTAGAGAGGGATAATGACCTCTTTCTTCCTGGATGCGAAACCTTTGGTTATAAGATGTGTCATGTAGAAGAACTTTCTGACCACAGTGGCATTGTGGTGGTTGAAGGTGAGGTGGCTATGGACCTAGGTGCCCAGATCTCTTATGGCCCCTTCAGTGTTCAGTGGACTCCCATCAACATGGTAATTCATGGGAACTGAGTTTTTTTTCCAAAGGGGATGATAATGCATTCTTTGGCATTAAGCATCAGGTCATGGTTCTGACACCAGTCATTGGTCTCAGAGAGGCCCTTTTGTAGGATGTCTGCATCACTTGGGGAGTTGATAATGACTCCTAGCTTGCAGTCATCAGCGAACTTCATCAGCCAGAGTCCTTCTGTGTTGGCCTGGACTTCTGAGAACTAGATGCCAAACAGGAGAGGGTCCAGGACCAAGTCCTGTGGGACTCCATTCATGACTGGTTGACAGTCTGACTTGGAATCCACAACTTTCACACTTTGGGTCCTGTCTGTGAGCCAATTTGCAACCCACCTAGTGATGTAAGGGCTGATGCGTAGTTTGCTGAGTTTATCAATGATACCTGAATGGGGAATGGTATCAAAAGATTTGGCCAGGTCGAGGTAGGCTGTATGCACTCCCTTACTCTCATCCGAGCCTTGGTGACTGCCTCAAAGAAGTCAACCAGGTTCAGCAGGCAGGATCTCCCCTTGACAAAGCCAAACTGTGTAGGGTCATGAGTTTGGAGATTGCCTATATCTTTGTTATGCAGGGCCATGATGATGTGCTCCGTAGCTTTGCATACCAGACTCGTCAGGCTAATGGGGTGATAGTTACCAGGGTCTGTAGTTGCTCCCCCTTTATGCAGCAGGATGACTGTAGCAGTGCACCATTCGTTAGGGACATAGCCTGAGGTAAGGCTGCGATTGAACCGGGCACACAGATGTGGTGCCAGTTCATTTTGTAGCTCATGTAGGATGCAGCCAGGAATATTATCAGGTCCCACGGATGCTGTATTCTTGGCTTTGGACAATGCACCTTTTACCTGTGCCACAGAAATAGTGGGTACCAGACTTTCTTCTGGTATTGTGATAGGGCCCGGAGGGGGGGGGGGGGTAAAGTTGGCACTGAATCTGTCAACCAGTATGTTGGCTATATCTGTTGGCTCAGTACAGGAGTTGCCATTGTGCGATAACTCAGAGTAAATCTGGGTATTGCTTTGGAGGTGTTTGATATAGCTATAGAAGGCTTTGTGGTTATTTTTGGTGTTAGCCGCAATTCTGCCTTCATAGCTGGCTTTAGAGGATTTGATAAGGGATCTCAGCTTTTTGTTGAAACTGATAAGGGAGGTTTTCCAGTCTTGTGACTTTATTTTTTTTTCCGCAACAGTTTCTTCCTCCTGTTGCAGAGTTTATTGATGGCTGAGGACCACCAAATTGGCTTCCTTTTTTTTGGAGGAGAGCGTCTTAGTTCTATTTGGTATGGCAAGGTCCATGCATTTGTGTACATGCTCATATGGTGCATTGGTGTATGATTCTGCAGTTGTGCAGCTATTTTCCATTGGCATGGGTGCTGAGAAGTTAGCCACCTCAGTTTTTAGGAGCCCAAAGTCGGCTTTAGAGAAGTTTTTCAAGGTGGTCACCTTAGCAGGGGTTGTAGGTGAGATGGAGATTTCCATGGTGATCAGTTTGTAGTCTGATTTAACCAGGGCGGAATTGACTCTAGGTGTGGAGCAACGGTCTCCCATGTTGGTGATAACCAGGTCGAGGATGTTGCTTCCTCTAGTGGGGGACAGAATGAGCCGATCCAAGGCACTGGAATTGATAAATTCCAGAAAGCATTGGGCTTGTACATTGGTACATGAATAGTTTTCTCAGTTGATGGAAGGGTAGTTGAAGTCACTCAGTATGAGAGTATTGGGTTGGACATTGATAGACTCCAGGGTGCTTAGGAACGTGGAGTGAGAGTCTAGGGACATGTTTGGGGTTCTGTACCAGAGTATGACTTGTGTCACCATCTTACCCAGTGTTAGTTGTACCTGAAGTATCTCGGATGCATTATGTTGGGCTACCAGTCTAGAGGTGTGCGTATCCTTTAAGAATATGGAGACACCACTGCCTTTGGAGCGTCCGGATGTATTCTGGGGCTGAAAGGTATTCCTTTTTTAACAGCAGCTTCTGTTCTAGATTCTACTAAAAACTCTACCAGTGCTGTTCTTTCTTTTAGGATCGAGTTTCTTTCTCATGCCTATACTCATATCAAATGTTGATAGGGAAGGCAATCTCTAACCTGCAAACCAAATAAATTATTGGCATCTTCCCATTCTATTACATTTCTTTCTCTAGTCATTTGCTCCCAATGCCTTGGTTCCTTTGCCAATTTTATTTATTTATTTGATATTTGTTAACCGAGAAAGTCCAACTGAGCTACAGCCCTTTTTCAGCAGAGGCCCGGGTAGAAAAGCTCCACAATAGTACATAGTAATTTTTCAGAAGAGTAAATAATCAACAGTTTGTACAAAAATGCAACAATAGAAAGAGAATAAAATGTTGAAAACACACACTTCCAAACAATAGTGCTATTAATTGACAATGTACAGAGTTTGCTAAAAATAGCTATAAAACTTTACAAGAAACCAGATTATAAATACCAAGAAGGAAAAAAGTAAAGATAAGAAATACAGAATTTGAAAAGGTTCAGGGAGAAGGTATAAGGTGATAGAGGTATGGACAGTAGTAGCAGTAAAATGTAGAAAAAGTATAGGAGCCAGAGAGGAATTATAGCAGCCAGATGTTGAACAATTTAGAGGAAGTAAGAAGAAGAGTAATAATGAGATTGTAGTTAAAAAGGTTAGGGAGACTGAGATTTATGAAAGTTAGGAAAAGAAAGTTCAAGCAGCGATTTTACAGTGACATGTCCAATTGTTAAGTAGATATTCGTCGAGAGTTTTTTTAAGTCCATGTGTCTTTTCACCAGTAAATTCCAGCCCCCTATTGTCTGTACCCCTAATTGCAGTTATCGCTATCGGCAGAATCTCCTTTCTCCATTCCCATGTTGGTTTAGGTTTTAGAATACTTTCTGCTACTTTATGAAAATAATATTCTATATGATTATTGTTATTCCACTTAAAGGTCTGCATCCAAAATCCCAGTCTCTGCTTGTTTCTACAGCTTCCTCCCTGTTTCATCATTGTCTCTTTGCACTTTGAATTATAGTTTTCTGCCTGTACTGTGTTTGGGAACCTTAACTGTGTTGCTCTGAAATACCCCTTCAGATTGGGTAATCCAATCCACCTTGTTCTAGTGGAAAAATAAACGTATTCCACTTGACTTTTGCTGTCTTCCCCTCCCAGATAAAAATCCTTCAGCTCTTTATTAATTGGTATTCACAGCTTCTCTTCTGGTTGATAAAAATACGCCTGACCTGTGTAAAAGATTAAAGGGACTAAAAACATTTTAACTGCTGGCATCTTACTATCCATAGCCATATAACAGAACTTCCAATTTCTCAGTTTTTGTATTATCTTTTGTTTAGTCTATTCTCACATTTCCTTAGCTGCCACACCAGAATCGTTTTTAATCTGTACCCCTAAATACCTCACTGTATCATGTCCCCATAAATATGGATATTGCTAAACCAATTCGTTTGTGGCTATACAATTTATCACTATTGCCTTTGTTTTACCTTCATTAATTTTGTATCCTGAAAAGATTTGAAACTGTCTCAAAATGATCCACAGCACTGTAATGTCCTTTGCTGGTTTTATCAAGTATAACATACTATCATTTGCAAATAAAACCAGCTTTTCTTGACTACCATACAGATTATAACCTTGAATTTCTGAGTCCTTTATTTCCTTTGCCAATGGTTCTAAATACAATGCAAATAACATGCAACATGCATATTATCGAGGTAATCCCTTATTTTCTGTTTAGTATTCTGCTGTTGCTCTTCTTGTTCTGTGAGATTCCCCCTATTTTGCAATACATTAATTTTGTCAGCCCCTCTAAATAATTCTTGTTACTTCTTAACCATATCTCCTTTTCTTTTATTTCTATCCTATTTTTAAACTCTACTTTAATTTTATCCCACTTCCTAGCTATACTTTCAGAATAAATTTCTATCTTCTCTAATACTGACTAAATCATTTCCACTACCCATTCCTTAAATTCCTCTCTTTTCAACAGATAGGTGGGAAAGTGCCAGTTTCTCATTTTATTTCATTACCCTTTGTTTTTATTTTAGTAATTATTGGCACATGATCTGAAATAGTTATTGGGTGTGTACAAGACCTTTAATTAAACGTACATGTTCCTGTGAAATGCAAACTCTGTCTAGCCTAGCACAGGTTTTGTATCTTAGGGAATAATATGTAAATTCATTCCAAATTCCTAGTACTGAATTCACATCTTCCATACCAAATATTTTCATATTTTTTTCAAAAATCTACCCTCCTTTGTTATATTTTCCCTTCTGGGCCCCCTAGACACATCTTCACTGTTGCAGATCAAATTCTAGTCCTCACCTATAAGTAATATTGCTTGCTGAAAGCTGATTATTTCTCCCAGAATTTTCTTGAGCTCCATTATAGCAGTTTTAGTTGGAATATAAATACATGCCAGTGTAATGTTCCTCACTTGCCAGTAGCCCCTTAGTACTACAAATCTACCATTATTATCTTTTTTACCTTCTTCTACCACTATTGGAGCTCATCTTGCAATTAATATAAGTACTTCTCTTTTCCTTTATCCCAGGTATTCTGCTGAATAACCATCCTGAAAACCTTTCTTTATCAAATTCTTTCCAAGTGTGTCTCCTGTAGTATAGCTAGTTGCACTCAACATTTTTTAATATCATTCACAACTCTTTTTTTTTTGTATTTATCTGTAAGACCGTTGACATTTAAAGACATTACAAAAAGCATCACTGTATTAAAGTTATTATTACCCTCTTTTATGTATAGCAGCTTTTTTATTAAATGTCTCATTCCAGCTTTTGTTACATGCATACACTGTTTGGCAGGTTGACCTATTATACAGTTGTTTCTTGTCATATCCATTTGAGCCTTTGTCACATCTTACAAAACATTTTGTTTTATTGAAAGCCCTCAAACAAAAAAATACTCCAATACCCCCTAAATCCTATTAACTTAATTATAACACATAAAACTTTGTACATCTTCAAATATTGAAGTTTACCATCCTAATAGGAACAAATGTTCCAAACTGACAGCCCCACTGACAGACTTGAGTTAACCTAAAAGAAATGTTATCCATGCTAGAATGCATGGTGCAGCCTGTGCTTCAACTAAGTTCTGTCTAGTTTTGTTTTATCTTCATAGCTCTCCCAGCTGAGTAAATACTTGAATGCTTTCAGAGGACATTATCTCCTAGCCATTTATCTTCATCTGAAGACACGAGGACCAGATAAAAAAATTGCTACTAAGCATGCATTTATTTGCTAGAAAAAAAATTGTAATATTCAGTATTCTTTTTCATTTACTTGCGTTCTCTTAAAACTTTTACTAGATCAAGCTAAGGGCTTTAATCCAGTCACGTCACTACACAATAATGAAAAAAATCACACTATTTTTTTTTTCTTTTGTCATGCTCATTTAACCAGACTTTTGTTCTTTTTTTAACATTGCAGTGCCTACATTTCTTAAAACTAGACAAAGAGAAAGAGAGAAGAAGGGAGAAAAAAAAGACAGGAGCACCTGTTTAAATTAGTGTCCCCATTACACTTAAAATAACTGTGAAAACTTTACTTTATAGCATGCAAAGAAAATTATGCACTATAAAAATAGTACCATTAAGAAAAATGTTTGTTTTACTTAGTTTACTTCCTCCCTCCTCTTCCCCTCTCCTAAGATTTTTTTCTGAACATTAATGACTTGAAGTAGAGCATATTAGACTCCCCTACAAGTTTAACAAAGTCCAAAAGAGTCCAATATTTCCAGAATTTTTTGTTCTGTTGTGTTTCACAAATATAACTATTGTTTTGTAATTCCATATTTTTCAACTTCCATGTTACTGGTTTTATTCCTATTCATCTCCATCTCTCAAATCCTGTCTCTGTTTCATTCCCAGTGTACTCTCAATTCTTCTTACCAACTCTTGTACTTTTTGCCTTCTCTCAAGCAATTTCTATTGAAATATTAGAAAAGGTTTCACTGGTACAATCTCTCTGTGGTCTTTATTACCAGAAGAATAATAAGCAGAATCTCCTTCTGTTTCACAGCTCACTTTTTGTTGGACAAACATTTGCATCTCCTGCTTAGCATGTACTTCATTAAAAATGATTTTGTTCCCTCCAGGGAAGAATATTTTGAAGATATCTGGGTACAGGAGATTGAATCTCATCCCTGAATAGTGGAATAAATTTAGTCCTCTTCTGCTTGGTATACGAGTAATCATTCTCCACAAACATTCTGCTGTCTCCCACTTTTTGTCAGAATCAACTCCTTTTGGTAGGATTGCATCTTTATTATTAAAGGTCTAAGTTGCTTTTTTCTAGCCAGGTTTGGAGCATACACATTATGTGTCCTTTCAATTAATAACTCCTGCTATGGAATACCTGTCCAATTACTTATCTGTGCTTTCATAAAATTAATACAGTCTGCTCTTTCCAGCTTTTATTTTTCATCCGAAAATCTCAAGTTTTCCCTGCATGCTCTGTCCTCTAATTCTGTTATTTTTTTAAGCATCATTTCTTTGGTAGTCTCATATTCAGTCAACCTTTTCTTCATTTCAACCTCTGATTTTTTCAGTTTTATCACCTCATCTGAATATTTGTTTAAAGTTTCTTCCATTTTTCCAGCCTTTTGTTGTTTGAATTGATATACTCCATCAGTGAGTATCTTACAGATTGCCCCTGTCCATAAGGGACATAGGCACTACCCCATTGGGAATTTGCTATTCCCCATACTTTGACCCAAGCTGTGTTTGAAGATGGCCAGGGAAAGGCTCAGCTTAATGTGAATAGGAAGCCTGTTCTAAAGAAAGGGCAGTCTCTAAGACACATCTCTGTCTCTCCAGCATGCTTTATTTGAGTGTCTGACTAAATTTACATCCCTGGATTATGTGACCCTTGTACTGTTTGACTTGTGGATATGTAGCAGCTCCATCAGGGCTGGATGTGTGAGTGCCTTGCAGGTCAGCCAACACTATTATGCATATATTGTTCCCATAATTTCCATTTACTTCTATGCACTTTGCTCCTTCCCTTTTTTAAAGACCCCTCTTCCAGTTCTTTTGTCTCTTTTATAATATTTAGTAACTCAAATACAGTGGGTGCATACTTATGGTTTCCATTTTCTACTAATTGCTTTTTTGGTAGCCGACAGAATTAAACTTAATAAGGCCTTACTATGTCTAGGCAACTCAGATCCTGTATCTCGACTCAAAAGAATCATTCCCTTACAGAAATGTACTCGCCCAGCTTTTTTCTGATGGAGTATTTTGTAAAGAAGTTTTTTAAATCTGCCAACTCATTACACTCCCCAAACATATGTTCCCAGTTACCTATTTCTTCTGCATCACACCTCCAACATTTGCTATTTATTTGGAGAAAAATTATTTGATCTGCTTGGGGTTAAAAAATACCTATGTAAACACTTCCAACCAAAGATCCTATACCTTCTGGACTTGGTTGCATACATGACAGCCATGAATATCATATATGGTCTTGCAGTAGTTTTCTTGTAAATTGCTTCTCTTGTCTCTTTTCCCAATCTTTTCTAACCTCCTCTGATTTATTCTTAATATTTTATATGACCTACTAATTATCCCTTTTTAACAGCTGCCTTTTGTTCTAGATTCAGCTAAAAACTCTACCACAGCAGGTTTTTCACTTAAACTTTCCCTATCCCTTTCTCATTGCCTGTACTCTTAAGACCAAGCCCTGGTAGGGAAGGCAGTCTCTAGCCTTCAATCCAAATGTCCCCTTGGCCTCATCCCACCCTATTGCCTTTCCTGCTTGAGTTGTTTGCTCCCAATATCTTGGTTCCATTGACAGGTTTCTCCAGTAAATTCCACCCCCCCTGTCTGTTGTTTGTACCTCTTCTTGCAATCATCCTTACTTTCTGCTGCTTTATTAATACGATATTCTATGTAGTTATTGTTTTCCTTAAGGACTTGCATCCAAAATCCCACTCTCTATGTATTGAACGTCCCCTTTGCTTCGTCATCATCCCTTTCCACTTTGAATTATAACCTTCTGCTTGTGCTATGTGTAGGAGTCTTAACCATGTAGCTCTAAACTATCCCTTCAAATCAGGCAAACCTAAACCATGCTGTTCTATTGGAAGGATTAACTTATCTTACTTAATTCTTGTCCTCTTTCCCTCCAAGAAAAATTCCTTCAATTTTTTATTTATTATTGCCCACAACTTCTCATTGGGTTGATAAAAGTATGCCAACCCCATATACAGTACTAAAGGGACTAAAACATTTTCACTGTATCTTACTATCCATATCCATAAATAAGAGTTTCTTGTTCTCAATGTTTGTGTTGTCTTCGTTTAGTCTCGTCCCACATATCCTTAGCTGACATAACATAATCCTTTTTAATCCATACTGTTAAATACTTTATCTTAGCATGGCCCAATAAATATGGGTATTGCTGAACCAGTTTGTGTGTGGGTACATACATTTATGGTTGTAGCCTTTCTTTTATCTTTATTAATTTTATATTCTGAAAAGACTAGAAACTGTCTCAGAATACTGAGATGACCTTTTATGGATTTATTAGGTACAAAATAATATCATCTGCAAACAAAGCCAACTGTTCTTGATTACCATACCAATTATACCCTTTTATTTCTGAGTCCCTTATTTTCTTTGCCTATGGCTCTAAATATAAAGTAAATAAAGGAGAAAGAGGACACCCCATTTAGTTCCTCTGTTCAAACACAGCTTATCAGAGAGGAACCATCCCACCATAATTCTGGTCTCTGGTCCTTCATATATCCTACTAATTAACCTTATTATTGTATCAAGTAAAGCAAATGCCTCCAATGCCATACTCATAAAATCCCAGCTTACTCTGTCAAATGCGATCTCTGCATCAAGACCTACCAACAACAGAGGTATTTTCTTGCATTCTGCTTTCCTCTGGATCATCATCATTCTGTTAATTTTATCAAATGTTTGCCTCCCCTCCATAAAACCACACTGATCCATATCGATCAGTTTTGGCAACAACTTGCCATTCTTTTAGCTAGTATAGACATGAACACTTTTTATAGTCATAACTGTTAGAATAGCAAACGTAGATCCCCTGGACTCGAGCCGTGAATCAGAAGCAAACTCGCCTGTTGCTTTTTGTCACACAACTTTATTCGATAACTGCCAGCACCACAAAGTACATCTAGTAAGAATGGTTGAGCGCTTTCATCTGCATTTACCAGATTTCATCAGAACCATTTCCCCTAACATGTCACTTCCTTTATATACACAAATTTTTGGCGCCAAAAAGTTAATTACATAATTGGTTAAAAACAAAATTGTTAATTAAAAACAAAATCACTCAATTAACATTTGTTGAGAATAAAAATACAATAAAAAGTCACAAAAATATGTATATTAACCACTGTCATAAAATGTACTATATACTAGTACTAAAGTGCTTTTATACAGTGCATGATACATTTCATTATTGGGTCCCTTATACTATCTACCCTATGCTAAAATTTTGAATTTATAAATTCATAGTAAATATAAATAAAATAAGTAAAATATATATTGTGTGTTATTGTATAAAATATATATATAAAATGTACTGGCTGATGAAATTTCCTTACTCTAGCCAAAAGGCTTGATACTTATATGGTCATTTATACCGGGATGTGGCAACTAAACATATCTGCCACTTACTTTCTAACCAAGCTAAATATATTTTCCAATTTCCTCCTCTGTCATTTACCTCTACCTGGTCTATTATAGCAAATTTAAAACTATGTTCACTTCCTTTTCTATAATGTGTCTACTTAGGCGTTCTTAGTATCTCCTTTCCTAATACTATACAGGTGCTCATATCTGAGTTTGAATTTCCTCTCCGTCTTTCCTATAGTATCGTCGCATTTCTCACACTCAACAATATACACAATGCTGTGTATTGCAATTACCCTTCTTAGGGTATACTACAGATTTCACAATATTATTAAGTCTCATCCTACATTTTGTGTTAATATATTTACACTGACTACATGCACCACAACTGTAGTGCCCTTCCTACTGTTTCCTCTGTAGGCCTTTTCTTAGTCTCTATTATTCTTTTAAATTCAAACCTGTTTTATATACTATAGGGTTTAGGTACCTAGTATGTTTCCAATAGGTACATTACTAGTAATTATGTCCCAATGTTTCTTTAAAATTTCTGTCATAATGTTGGTATAGGGGTTAAACCTGATGATGCATACTCTATTATCTCGGTCTATTTGGACTTTAGTACTCACCATACTGCCTGTACCCAGTAGTGGTACATATTTACTACCCATTCTTTCTTAACATAAGGCGTAATGTTGATCAACATATGTTTAGGGTAACCTCTATCTAAAATAACTTAAAAGAGTATCTAATTCACTTTGCATAATCTCCTTAGTCGATGACATTCTGGCTATCCTTATGCATTGGCCTTTAACTACATTCTGAAGATGTGGCCAGGATGACAACTGCTATAATGTATGTAGTCATTTGAAAGCGTGGGTTTTCTGTATATTCTAGACCACAAGGTGCCCCATTTTTGCTAATTTGGTTATGCTCGAGTGGGAGAACAAGTACATCTTCCCAAGTGAATATTACCAATACATCGGATTATACACTAGGTTCCTGGACTACATGTTTATTTTATGGAAAGGTCCAGAAGAGAAGATACAAGAGTTCTTAGAGTACCTTAATAACACCACGGAATTCCTCAAATTTACCTACCAGTATGACAAAGTGGGAATAGCATATCTGGACACTTGGATTAGTACTACACGACAAGGGTTTGAGTCTAGAATATACAGAAAACCCACGCTTTCAAATGACTACATACATTATACCAGTTGTCATCCTGGCCACATCTTTCGAATGTAGTTAAAGGCCAATGCATAAGGATAGCCAGAATGTCATCGACTAAGGAGATTATGCAAAGTGAATTAGATACTCTTTTAAGTTATTTTTAGATAGAGGTTACCCTAAACATATGTTGATCAACATTACGCCTTATGTTAAGAAAGAATGGGTAGTAAATATGTACCACTACTGGGTACAGGCAGTATGGTGAGTACTAAAGTCCAAATAGACCGAGATAATAGAGTATGCATCATCAGGTTTAACCCCTATACCAACATTATGACAGAAATTTTAAAGAAACATTGGGACATAATTACTAGTAATGTACCTATTGGAAACATACTAGGTACGAAACCCTCTATAGTATATAAAACAGGTTTGAATTTAAAAAGAATAATAGAGACTAAGAAAAAGGCCTACACAGGAAACAGTAGGAAGGGCACTACGAGTTGTGGTGCATGTAGTCAGTGTAAATATATTAACACAAAATGTAGGATGAGACTTAATAATATTGTGAAATCTGTAGTATACCCTAAGAAGGGTAATTGCAATACACAGCGTATTGTGTATATTGCTGAGTGTGAGAAATGCGACGTATACTATATAGGAAAGACTGAGAGGAAATTCAAAACTCATATATACGAGCACCTGTATAGTATTAGGAAAGGAGATACTAAGAACGCTCTAAGTAGACACATTATAGAAAAGGGAAGTGAACATAGTTTTAAATTTGCTATTATAGACCAGGTAGAGGTAAATGACAGAGGAGGAAATTGGAAAATATATTTAGCTTGGTTAGAAAGTAAGTGGCAGATATGTTTAGATGCCACATCCCCCCCGGGTATAAATGACCATATAAGTATCAAGCCTTTTTTGGCGTTAGAGTAAGGAAATTTCATCAGCCGAGTACATTTTATATATATATTTTATACATTAACACACAATATATATTTTTACTTATTTTTATATATATTTACTATGAATTTATAAATTCAAAATTTTAGCATAGGGTAGATAGTATAAGGGACCCAATAATGAAATGTATCATGCACTGTATAAAAGCACTTTAGTACTAGTATATAGTACATTTTATGACAGTGGTTAATATACATATTTTTGTGACTTTTTATTGTATTTTTATTCTCAACAAATGTTAATTGAGTGATTTTGTTTTTAATTAACAATTTTGTTTTTAACCAATTATGTAATTAACTTTTTGGCGCCAAAAATTTGTGTATATAAAGGAAGTGACATGTTAGGGGAAATGGTTCTGATGAAATCTGGTAAATGCAGATGAAAGCGCTCAACCATTCTTACTAGATGTACTTTGTGGTGCTGGCAGTTATCGAATAAAGTTGTGTGACAAAAAGCAACAGGCGAGTTTGCTTCTGATTCACGGCTCGAGTCCAGGGGATCTACGTTTGCTATTCTAAGAGTTATTGTTGTTTTGTTCCACTTTGGTTACTTTTTATAGTCATCATTGAAAATTGAAATGGGTCTGTATGAGACTGGGTCTGAAGGGTCTTTATCATCTTTAGGTAACACGGCCACCACAGCTTTTTTTCAAGATGTTGCCGATTCCCTTCCTTTTAAAAAAAAATGTTAAATAAAATCATTCAAATCCTTATCACTTTCATCCCTCCAAATTTCCAAACTTCCACAGGAATACCATCTGTTCTTGGAGGCTTTCCTGAAGAATTGATTGTGCATCACTGTTTTTATCTCATCACCTGCTATGTTAACTGTTAGCTTTTAATCATCTACCTCTAACCTTGGCATAATTAAGTCTTCCATAAATATTTCCATCTGTACTCTATTTCTTGATTTCAACATTTCTCTGCTTTATACAAATGTTCATAAAATTTCTGGAATATCTCTTAAACCTGTGTAGGATCTCTGGTTATTTTTGTTGTTATAGGTTTCCTAAGTTTGGCGACAACCCATTCAACATTCTATTAACTAAGTCATTGAGCTAAAAGTTGTTGTGCTTTGGAGTTATTACAAAATATTTGCTTAACTGCAATCTTTCTAAACACATGCATATTATCCAGATACTCCCTTATTTCCTTCTTAGCACTTTGCATTTGCTCCTCCTCTTGTTCTGTGAGATTTCCCTAATTCTGCAATACTTTAATTTTTGTCAGCCCCTAAGTAATTTTTATTACTTCTTAACCATATCTCATTTTCTTTTATTTCATATTTTTTAAACTCTTATTTCCATTTTATCCCAGTCAATAGCTATAACTGCACATGTTCCTGATAAGTATAATTCTATCTTGTCTAGGCCAGTTATTGTACCTGGGGGAATATAATATGTAAATTCTATCCGAGTTCCTCCTACTGAATTCACATATTCCATACCAAATATTTTCATAAATTTCTTAAGAAATATAAAAGTTATGTACTTACCATAACTATGCATCTGTGTTGTCCATTTTTATTCTTCCTCAATGAATTGGTTCGGGTCCGATCCTCAGATCTGACTATAATGCCCATGACCAATGTATTACCTCAGATCAAGTGTGCTGCTGTTTATCACAGCAAAATATCTTAACATAGCTATGACAGAAAAGTGATAGATGAAAGGTCAGGAGCTCAAACGGGAAAACAGGAACTAAGGTTCGTAATAACAATTACATTATGTTCTTTCCCAAAGACGTGGATAAGGGGAAGGTGGGGGGGTTGTTGAGGAAGAATGAAAATGGGCGACACAGATGCACAATTATGGTGAGTGCATAGTTTTTATATCTGGTGTTGTCATTTTAATTAGTTTCTCAATGAATGTGATAGAGTCCCGAGTTACATTCACCTTGGGTGGCCCGCATGGAAGGATGTTCTGGAAAACCGCAGAACTGAATGCTGTTTTGTTTCTGGAGATGATATTGAATTTGTAATGAGAAATAAAAGTATGAGCATTAGACCATGTGGCAGCTGCACAGATATCAGTGGAGTTTCTATCCCAAAAGGCAGCTGATGTAGCCATAGACCTATTTAAGTGAGTTTTTGGTTGGCTTGGTAAGGTTAAGTCGCTCAAGGAATAAACGCAGGAAATGCAATCTGTTATCCATTTAGCTAGTGTAGTTTTTGAGACTGGTTTTCCTGTCTTATTATTTGAGAAGGATACAAATAATTGATATTTTTTTTAAAACTCCATAGTCCTGTGAAGGTGAAAGGGAAGCTGCCTATGCACATCTAAAAGATGAAGGGTATACTCTCCTTTGTTGGCAAATTTGGGAAAGAAACTGGTAAATTGATCACTTGATTGATGTTTGATTCAGAGACTACTTTTTGTAGAAAAAAAGGATAGTATGTAAGTTAACTCTTTCCTTGTGAAAAATCAAATATGGTGTTTTCGAAGGGACTGCTTGAAGTTCAGATACTTGTGCTGAAGTGATAACCACTGAAAAGACAGGTTTCCAAGATAGAAACTTAAAAGTCTTCTTTAGCTGAAGGCTCAAACAGTGAATGTACCAAGGTCTGCAATACCAAAGTTAGATTCCAAGGTAGAGTAGGATCTTGAATTGGAGGTGTAAGTAATTTAACTTTTAGAAAGGCCTTACATAACTTAGATGAAGCTAAAGGCAAAGCATTATCTCCAGTGTGATAGTTGGAGATGGCTGCTAACTGAACTTTGATGGTGGAGAAACTTGCCCTGCTTTGAAAAATGGACGCAAAGCAATCTAAAATAGCTGGGAGTTGGAGCAGTGAAAGGATCCATGTCTGTGTCTGATGAGCCCACAAAGAAAACCTTTTCCATTTACTTTTATAAATGTACCTAGGTGAAAGTCTGTGGGATGAGAAAAGAATATGGCGAACTGGGGAGGAAAGCCTGGAATATCTAGCCATCATTGGAGAAACCCTGCGGTCAACTTGAGGCCTGCAATATCTGGATGAATTATCCCTGAGGGGCGTAACAGGAGATGGACTGGGATCCAATGTCCAAGGCAAACATAGTAGGTGAGACCATACAATGGGAAATCACACTTGCCAAGGCCAGTAAGGGGCAATGAGGATTACGTTGCTCTTCAACTGGAGCACTTTCTTTAGATACTTTGTGATTAGAGGTAGAGGAGGGAATGCATAAAGAAGACCAGATTGCCAGATCTGGACTAGAGCATCTTTTGGTGAATATCACCCAGGGGGAATTAGGGCAAAGAACCTGCTACATTTGTTGCTGAGGGAGAAGTGAAAAGATCACCGCATGGCTGACCCCACTTGTGGGAAGCCATATTTGCCACTGATTGAGGGGCCACTCATGAGGCATCACAGTGGTCCTACTGAGCTTGCCCTCTAAGACTTTGGACTTCCCCTTCCCCGGTATGTCCATTACTACAAGAAAGCAATTGGTGGAGATCACTCACTGCCAAACTTTCATTGCTTCTCGGCATAAGGGATAGGATCTAGTTCCCCCCATTTGTTGATGTACTAGACTACTGACATATTGTCTGTTTGAATAGCAGTCATTCCTAGTGGAAGAGAGCTGTGAAGCACCTACAATGCTAGAAGCACTGCTCTCATCTCTAGGATGTTTATATGCAAATTAGTCTCTTTTGGGGGCCACATCCTTGACAAATCTCTTCAGAGTGTATCCACCACAGGAGGTATTTTCTGCAAACCTGAGATAATTTTATTGGCTGTCATAAGGGATGTTGATGAAAGGAACATTGCATTGCTAGAGTCCACTGAAGAATTTTCATATGAAGATGAGCAGTGGGTGTTAAAGTTATTGCAGCAGCCATAGACCCTAGGGCTTTGAGTACCGTTCTTGCTGAGGAAGAACAGTGATAAAGAACCTGTCTGACATGCAGTTTAAAAGTAAGAACTTTGTTTTGAGGCATAACAGCTAGACAGCTGACTATATCTAGACAAGCCCCTAAAAACTCCAAGACTTGAACTGGTTGAAGTTGTGACTTGGCCAGATTGATTGTAATTCCCAGAGAGTGAGATAATTGGAGTACGTAATCCCTGACTCTTTCCAAAAGATGCCTGGTTATTGTAGTAATAAAGAGCCAGTTGTCTAAATAAGGAAAGAGTCTGAATCCGCACAGTCTTAGATGAGCTGCTACCAATGCTATGTATTTGGTGAACACCCTAGGGGCTGTGGTGAGACCAAAGGGCAGGGCTCTGAACTGATCATGACTGGCTTCCAGCCAGAAGCATATCTTCGAGCGCATCTGTTCATTTTGATGTGATAGTATGCATCTTGAAGATTGAAAGAGCACATCCAATCGTCCTTCTCTAGGAGAGGCATAATGGACTGAACTATGACCATCCGGTCAATGTTTGGAATTCTTTACAAAGTGCTTCAGATAACTGAGATCAAAAATGGGTATCAAGTCCCCTGTTTTATTTGGCACTAAAAAGAACCTTCAGTAAATTACGGATCCTCTTTGGTCTGGGGGGGCTCTTGGATGACTGTCTTGTCCAGCAGTTTTTGAATTTGTAAAGCTGATAACTCCCTGTGATTGGGTGGAACATCAGGGAGACAGTTTCTTTTCCATTAGGGAACTTGTAAAAAGGGAAAGAAATATCCTCTGGATATGATCTTTTGCACCCATAAATCCTTTGTGATGGCTATTTAGGCTTTTAGGTGCAAGGACAAGTGCTCTGTGACTGCCTTCAGAGAGGGATAGTTGGGCAACCTTTCAGGAGTGCTGAAAGGATCTGTCCGAGAAAGACCTTTGATTCTGTGGACCCTGTCTGCAGTGTGGCTGGCATCTTCATTATAGCTATCTCCCCCTCTGCCTCTGGGGGAAAGTCTCTATGGGACCCTCTGAAAGGTCCTTGAGATTTCCGAAACTACATTTTTTTACCACCTCATTGATTCCTTGAAGAAAAGTCTCTATGGGGTAGAAAAGTAGAGTCCCATGGCAGACAAAGTCTTTCCATCCTTCTCACTGGGGAAGAGTTTCTCTTTAAGTGTTGGCTCAAACAAAGAGGATCTGTCAAAAGGAGCACTGATGAATGACACCTTGAAGGGCTCCGTGAAATCATGCAATCATTTCCAGGCATATCTCATAATGGCTATGCCTGAACCGGCAGCCTGTGAGGAGCCTTCAGGTGGAT
Organism: Protopterus annectens; assembly: GCF_019279795.1. Classification (NCBI taxonomy): domain Eukaryota; kingdom Metazoa; phylum Chordata; order Ceratodontiformes; family Protopteridae; genus Protopterus; species Protopterus annectens. The sequence continues at coordinate 655,479,321 of NC_056729.1, read as the reverse complement.
GTGAGTTTAACCTCATGGACATGTTATGGATTACAAGATGGCCAGTCATGAGGACAAGGACATCTTTTCTTCTGCGGACATGGACCCTGGGGTTGAGTTAGAGAGTTCTTTGAACTGTGACCTTCCAGAATTTGGAATTCTTTACAAACTTGTTCAGATAACTGAGATTGAAAATGGATCCTAGTGAACTGTACTAAATAATTCAGCAACCGTAAGGCAAAGGCCACTGATGCATACACTCTCTTCCCAAATCTGTCCAATGCCCTAGACTCCCTATTAGGAAGTGGACAGAGAAGCTCTGTTCACCCAGCTCTTTCTTAGTGGCTGTCGCAACAGCCATGGCATCTACAGGGTTTCTCTTGGTCCAGTGCTGTCTGTTGGGAGGAGCATTCAAAATCTTGTCCTGATGTTTAGAGATCGGTTCTACAATGAAAAGCTCCTTCCATGCTCTGTGGGAGACAAGGTCTGTAAGCCTCATCCGCAGGTGGAGTAACCCAAGATGTAGAGTGCCCAGACCCAAAGGCTTTCAATAATACTGATTCCTCCTGGGAAGGGGCTTGGGAAGACCAACCATCTTTCTTGCATAGGATCTGTAAGATGTCTCCAAACGAGACATCTTCAGGTGGAGATCTAGGGGGACCCTTCTCCTTCATCAGAATCAGTGTCTTCTGTAAGGGATTCCTGTGGGGAATTTAAGTGCCTCCTCTTGCACAGCATCTTCTGAAGAACCTCCTCAGTGAGATGTTCTGGTGAGGTGTCGGAAGAAGCAGGGTGTTCCCTGATGGGAACTGCTTGGAAGCTCATCCAGGCTGGCTGTCCATGAGGTGTAGGATGAGAAGACTCAGACACTGGATCCATAGAGGGAACAGGGAATGGATCCAAAGGAGCAAGAATCAAAACTACTCTGGGGTGTGAGAAAAGTGTTCCTGTCATATGTTCGAAGGTTTAAAACTTCAAATCACTAAAGGTCGACCTTTAATGATCAAAGTTTTAAAACCTCGAATCATATAAGGGAGATCGCCATAGAGTGTGGGAAGTGAAGATTTCCCTTTACTGCACTGTAGTGCGATCTCAGAGCTGGTATATTTAAGTAGTGGGGGGTTGGGGGTGCAGGGGGGCTTTCCCCCCTGCATAGAGCATTTTTTTGTTTGTTTTAGGCTTAAAATGTTTGTTTTTTTTTGACATTCGAAGTATTAGAGGTTCGATCATTAAAGTTCAAAGTTTAGTGATTCAAACTTTTAATACTTCGATATTAATGATATAGACCCATGAGAAACCCTCTCCACTGCCTCAAAGGCAGAGGGACCAGGAAAAGTAGAAGACAATCCTACCAGAGTTGAGGCTCTCGGAAACAGACAATCCAAGGCCTTTCCTGACCCTCTGCTGTGAGGGAGGAGTCAGAGCCAAGGTGTCCACTGCCAAAGCTCTGAGGGAAGTGACTGCTCCAAATACTTAGGAGTTGAGGTCAACACCTCGGATCCAACACCAAAGGTTCAGCTCCAAGAACTATTGTGTTCCAAAGGAGTAGGAGCCAATCAGATGAGGGAAATTGTCAGAGTGGAAGATCAAAGAATCTTCAGATCCAATGGTTTGACTGTCGGGATCTCAGATCTGAGGTCTCCAAAATGGCAGGTCAGATCAGAGAAGGAGCAACAGCAGGCTGGAAGATGGTTTAAGGCTCATGGCTCCAATGGGAGACGGAGCCAACAGGACCCTCATCTGGATCTGTGTTCTAAGGAATTTTCTCATCGTCCTATCTACCTCCAATTCAGAAATACTTCAGTAACCTAACAGAGGAAGAAGTGGGATGGTGGCCTGGACAACTCTGTGGGTGTCTCTTGAAGAAAATATCTCAGCCTTGAGGGTACCAATTCCAGTTAAAATCTTGGAGTATGGAGCCAAGGAGATTTGGTAACAGCAGACATCAGATCCAAAGACTTTGGATATGAGCTCTTAGAAACCTTCTTGGGAGGCTCAGTAGAAGGTGTGGATTGAGAAGACCAAGCAGTTGAGCGTTTTCGGTGCTCCATGTGCTCTTTAGATTTTTAGCAGGGCGTTTGAGCACTTGAAGAAAAAGTACCTGCAGGAGTAGCAGAAGCCAGTAGGAGGCTTTTCAGACTTGTTCCTAATGATGCTAATGGCCCTAGCATTAAAGACTGCACAAATGGAGCAGGAGGTGTCCAGATATGTCGGGCCTAAGACAATACACACACTTCCTGTGGGCATCAGAGTTGGGGATCTTATGCCCACAAGAAGTGCACATTTTGAAACCCTTGGGCTTATCAGCCATACTGCAAAATAGATGAACAAAGTGTTCACACAAAAAGACAAACTTTTTTTTTTTGTTTAAACAGAAAAGTAGGAAAAGAAGAAAGGCCTAAATACCAACAGTTGTATGCAGAGAAATACCTTAAGTCAAGATAAAAGAAGGAAACAATCTATTGACAATGATAGTTAAGGTTTACCTAAAAATCAGTAACAAAAAGGTTTAGAAAACTTTTGACAAGGGTAAGGGAGATACTATCACTATTATATAAGGGGAAAAAGAGAGAAGGAAAGGAAATATATATCTGTTCATTCACTAAAACCCAAATAGAAGCTCAAGCAGTTGCAATCCTGTCCAATCTTGAAGAGCGGCAAACAAGTTCTGAGGTAATACAGTGGTCGGAGGCATTATGGGTAAGCGAGGAGCTCAAGAGTTGGATCCTAACATCTAGATAAAGTGGCCAAGTCAGATTTGAGCCCATTCATTGGGGAATGAATGAAAATGACAACATCAGATCTACCCTTTTTTGTTATATTGTGCCTTCTAGGTCCCCCAGTACATCCTCACTATGGGAAATAATATTCCCCGCTGAAAGCTGACTATTTCTGCCAAAATTGTCTTAAGCTCTTTAACTGCTTTTTTGGAGGAATATAAATACATGTCATTGTAATATTCCTCCCTTGCCAAAAAAACCCTTACTACCACAATTCTACCATTTTTGTCTTTGTCTCCTCATCTATCACTATTGGAGCCCCCTGAGCAATTAGTATGGTTACACCCCTTTTCCTCTGTCACTGATATTCTGCTGAATATCCATTCTGAACTCCTCTCTTTGTCAAATTCACATGCTCATTCCTTTCTGAATGTGTCTCCTGCAGCATTGCTATTTTTATTTCTTAATATAATTCAGTACTCTTTCCTTTTCATCTGTATCTCTAAGGTCATTCATTTTCCAGGATAGTATGGACAGCTTAGCTATCATGATAAAAAGCTCTTGCTTCCACCTATTGTACGCAACAGTTTTTAATGTGTATTTCCATCTTTTGTGTTACATGCATATACTAATTTTTGGCAGGCTGATTTTTTTGTAGTTTCTTTTCATCTCCATTTGAGCCTGTGTCACATTTTCAAGACTTTTGTTTTAATGAAAACCCTCAAACAGTAAACTAAGTACAAAACACCCACATCACCTATTAATTTGGAACTAGCTCACAAAACTATGTACATCTTCAAAACATGAAGTTTAACCCTCAGAAGTGGAACAATTACCCTGAATTGACAGCTGCACTAGCAAACATTATCTAACCTAAAATAAAGTTACCCACACTAAAGTGCATGCTAAAGCCTGTGCTCGCATTTACACTACATGCTGTCTGTTCTTTTCTTATCTCTCTTCCCCTCCCAAATATGGAAATCAGCTTGTATGCTTTCAGAAAATATTAACTTTTGGCTCTAAGAAAAAGTACACTGGCTATCCTTAAATAAAACTAAATTGTACACTGTTCTATTAACTGCATTAAAGTATTAAGGCTGCTGAGAAGGTTGTTACCTCTTATTCACCTCCCATAATTTCAAACTTAATTTTTTCACTGAACTGCCTGTCATTGTTCTGTTAAATTTTGCATTTCCCTCAGCAGAAAATACTCAGAGTTCTCCAGATTAACTGCTTGCACCTGCAGATAGATGGTTTCCATGGAAATATACTCAGCAATGAGTCTTTTTAAATGTCCGTCAGAAAACAATCCACAGCTGCAGACATCTTGACTCCACTAAACATTTGCCAGTGGAAAACAAATAAGCTAATATCTTTATAGTTGTAAGAAGTTTATCATTTTTGTAGCTTTCATCATAGGTTCATAGGTTGATACTAGACTATCTGCCCTAGGGCATTTATAAGCCTAGCCAGAGTGTGTTTGGCTTTTGCCACTCTTTTACATTAGTTGACTGTGCCTCTGTATAGTAGGTCACAGAAGATAGCCCTTTTAAGGTTAGTTTACTGTGCCTCTGTCTAGTAGGGACACAGAAGAGATCCCGGGGTAAACCTACAATATCCCATCCACTTGTCAAGATTTCTCTTGAAGAGGGCCATGGAGGGAATCTGCCTAACATGGATTGGGATTTTGTTCCAGAGTGAGGGGAGCCTCTGGGATATGAATCTGTCCCTCCAGCATGTCCTATTTATTTCTGGTCTTATTTTTAAAGCCTACATGCTTACAAAACACCTGTTTACATCTTAAACCAAAGGTAATATTCTAGACATTCACTGCTGCAAAATAAAAAGAGAAAATATCCTAATTCTACACATAATACAGTCAGTGAACTTCTGCCCCAGCAGCCCAAGATCACAGCATATGAAAATTAAACTTGCTTTTCTCCAGCCTTTTTTCTCTTGTTATACTGTAAAACCCATATTTCTTAAAACAAAAGAAGTACTTGTTTACTTTAATAACGTTAACACACACAATAGTCACTGAAAATACTCCCCCACATTTAAAATACCCCTGACTACGCAGTGCCTAAAACTGTTTACTGTGTATAACATGTAGTTTATATCATGAATGTTTGATACAAATGCCAAGAACAAAAATTGTTTTGCTTACAGTTAGTTTTCCATTTTGTGTGCTTCTAAACATTGATATAAAGTGGGGCATATGCTTTATAGTCCCCCACAAGTTTAACAAACTCAACAAAAGCCAATTTTTTCAGACACTTTCTTGCAAAACCATATTTCATAGATGTGATAAGATGTTTTATATTCTTCCACTTAATCACTAATTTCAGAGTTTCTTACTGTTCATCTCCAGCTCCCAAAACCAGACTTTTGTTCAAGTCCAAGGTACTGATGATTCTTCTAGTCAAATCCTGTGTTTTTTTTTATATCTCTCAAGCATATTGTTTTCGAACATTGGAAAAGGTTTCACTGCGAAATCCTCTCTATGCATCTTACCATCAGAAGAATGAGAAGCAAAGTCCCCTTCTACTTCTGACTCACTTTTTGTTGGATAAACTTTACTTCCTCCTTAGCATGTTCTGTGTCAAAAAATGACTTTGATCCTACAGGGAAAAAAATTGAAGACAACTGGATACAGCAGCTTGAATCTCACACATGCTTATTGAAATTTCCTAATTGCTGGGATAAATCTGCTTCTCTTCTGTATGATGTACAGTGAGTAATCATTTTTACAACACTCTGCTGTCTCATATTTTAATATTTTGCTCTTCTGCCACAGTTTTGTCAGGATCAACTCTTTCTGCTGTTATGATTGCATGCTTTACAAATATGGGTCTTGGCTGCTTTCTTGTGGCCAGGTTTGGAGCATACACTGAATGTACCCTTTCAATAAATAAATTCTACAGTGGAACACCAGTCCAATTGCTTATATGTGCTTTCATAAAATTAATACAGTCTGTTCCTTCCAGCTTCTCTGGTACAGCAAAAAAAATATCAGGTTTTCTCTGCTTAATCTGTCTTCTAACTCTACTATTTTTTTAAACAGTTCTTCTTGAGAAACCTCATATTTAGCCAGCTTTTTCTTCATGTTATGCTCTGATGTTTGCAGTTTTAGCAGTTCATCTGAATCATTAGTTAAAGCTGCTTCTAATTTTCCAGCCTTTTGTTGTTTGAATTGATATATCCATTCAATGTTGCATTTATTTTAATCACATCTGAGTACATTTGATTTATCTTGTCCTCTAAATTACTGGAAGCCATCTGCTGAAGCAGAGTTGAAGTTTGCAGTGCTTTCTGCTGGTAGCTTCAGAATCCTTCCCAGTGTTTTCTCTTCACCTTTTCTAGTCAGTTTTCTTCCAGGTTTTCCAAATTTCTTCTTTATTGGCATCCAGACAGTGTATTCAGTAGCTGTAACTGAATTTTACTAAAAATTTTCAGTGGCACTCCTTTTTCTCAGTTTCAGTTTTCACACTGGGAGAGTTGAAGTTCTGCTGTTTATCAGTCTGCAGCCATCTTGGAAGACTGAGACCTTAATTTTCTTGTTGAGAAATTTACTTAGGCTCCTTTTGAGCCTGAAGCAGCTTCTCCTTTGCAGCATTGCACTTTGAAGACTGTTTTATTAGTTGCCCTCGCCTCCGCCAAGAGAGTTTCTGAATTCCAGGCCTTCATGGGGTCTTCTCCCTTTTGATTTTCATTGGGACAGGATGTCTTTGCGTAATAACCCTTCATTTATGCCTGAAGTGGTCAATCAGTTTTCCCTTCATTGGTCTATCCAGCTACTTTCCTTTTTCGTTCTCCACAATCTACTAGTAAGAAGGCTGTGCTCTGGATCTTCATAGACAGCTCAGGTATTATTTAGGTAACATGAAGGCCATATGCAAATCTGAGAAAATTTTTGTTTCTTTTCATACCAGGACATTGAGTTTGGCTGTTTCTAAGCAAACCATCTCCTCCTGAATTTCAAAGGCCACTTCCATTGGTTATTCCTTTCATGGCAACAAGCTTTCTGCTTCTGTTCGGGCCTATTATACCTGGGCAGTGGCTTCCTCTGGTGCCTTCTTCAAGGGTTTAGGCACCAGTTCTGTCCCAGAAGTTGCTACTTAGACCTCTGTGCACACCTTCTCTAAACCTTACTAGTTGGATGTCATTTTTCAAAGTCAGGGTGGGATTTCTCAGGCTATCCTTCATGAGTTTGTGGAGGGTTCCTCCTCCCATTCCTTACAGTAGCTTTTGCATTTTCCTACAGGTTATGAACAGTAATATTGAAGGATGTAGTACAGTTGTGTAAAGTCTTAACATAACAGTACATGTTCTTCTCTTTACCGTTGCTGTATTCAGTCCCTCCCTTCTGCCTCCATTCTTCGTTTTTTCTGTTGGGAACATCTGGCTGTCCAAGGTGTCTGTCTTTCTCATATGCATCTCCTTTTTCCATGGATAATATATACTTCTTTCTCCTGGAGTGGCTCTAGTTCTTCTGGAGCACATCATTTCTGGGTTTGGAGTGTCCGCCTGTCACCTATATACCCTATGCTGATCTGGGGAGCATAAGTCTGATGTAAGACACTGGTAATAGGTAAAGTCTTTGGTATACTGGCCTGATGTTGAGCTATCCTTGACAATGGATCCCAGAGGTTATGACTACTACAACAGTGAAGAGAAGAACATCTACTGTTGTGGTAAGATTTTACACAACTGTACTTTCTCATAAAATCCAGGTCTCCCGTTCCCACATCTTCTTCCTATTCAGTGTGTCACAACAGGTGCTTAAGACCTTATGTGAGAAGTTTTATCCAAATGAGTGAAAGTACAAGGTCTGTGGAATAAACAGGTCAGACAAAAGTACCTAAATATCAAAGCGATGATGCAATAATAAAGGTTTTGAAAAGCTCTAAATAATTTCCAGTCTCCTGGACCTCTGCAAATAATTCACAGACAACACCAGAGTGATGCATTGATGTGATATGTAAACAAAGGGCAATGCCAGATCTTACAAAATTGTGTGGCAGACAAGATTGAGCAAGAAAAAGGCAGAACACTCATTAATGAAAATTAGACTGGGGACTTCCAAGATTTGATCCATCTGTGGGGAGTTCCTCAAGTAAATCTGTTTATCTCCTCTCTGAACAATCAACTTGTAAAATTCTGCACCAGGACTCTTATTCAAGAAGGCCTGGAAAACAGATGTTTTTTTTTTTGCTTTACATGAATGTTCATATATGCTTTTCCACCTTTTCCACTGACATCCAGGGTCCTTCTGAAAATTCAGAGGAATGTCCCAAGATCATTGTGGTGACTTCCTTCTGGCCCAGACAACAGTGGTTCTCCCTTCTTTTAAAAATGGCTAGAGGTAATTACCACAATTTTCCCCACAGACTAGATTTACTCACACAAGGCATAGATTGCTGGACACATCTAAGCCTAAAATCTCTACATCTGGCTGCCTAGATGATAGAATCTTGGCTCCTTTTGGTCACTTTTTTTTCTGACGATGTGCAGCCCATAATGAAGTAGGCTAAAAAGCTTGCTACTGGAAAATTGTATATGTCTGAGTGTAAAAGATTTTCTAGTTGATGGCACGCCAATTACCAGGGCCATTTTAAGGCCAGACTGCCTCTGTTTGTTTATTATTTGTGTGAGCTATTTCCTCTGGCCTTTCTTACTCTTCCATCAAGATTAATCTATAAAACATTTCTGCTTGCCTGTCCTTGTTTTCCCTATTTCTTCCTATCCTGAGTCAGGTAGTTTCTGAAAGTGGTTTTACATATCTGCCCACTTAAACAGCTGGTGGATCCTCCTTGGGATCTGAATTTTGTGCTTCAGAAGCTTACTTGTTTCCATATGAACCAGCTCATAAAGGTGATTTCAGGATGCTCAGTACATAGATCACTGCTGCTGCAGGCTACGCTTTGCTGGCCTTACACCCTACACGTGCCAGCTTCTCAGAGCTTTAGGTGCCTTCCATGTGCTCCAGCTGCCAGAGCTTCATATAGAATACATTTGGAGTACAAAAAGCTTCAGAGCTTTTATGCTGCCAAAGTAAGTTCTTCTTCAGTGGGCCCTGAAATTCTGTCAGTTGGCTAGCGATTCTTCAAGAGTTGGGCAGGTAAGTCCCCATTTGAGGAAGTCCTTCCTTTTTACTTTTATTTTATGATTTCTTTTCTCTCAGAAAACAAATTTTGCTACAAAGTGATCTGGGCTCTCTTTACATATTTGAAGTAATTTTTAAAGTTGGTGCTTGTGTAAACTTTTTATTAGAAAAAGTTTTTATTTTGACAAAAAAAATTATACAAATGTTAAACTGTTTTGTGTGTTTGGGACATGATATTGTGCTTATAGGAGAACTGTCAGTGGTTTACATACCTCAGACTAACTTGTTCTCTTCCAGTATCTTTACCAACTTGCATATGCATTGTTACATGCATTTCTTACCTCTTTCTCAGGTTACTGATGGCGTAGCCATCAATCTCCAAAGTACCACATTCCCCGGCATGCAAAAAAAAAGAGACTTGCTAGTCAGAACAGCTCTGAATTTGCCTCAGCTGCTAGTGATTGGCACTGCTGTGACCGCTTGTTGTTTCTCAGATCACTCAACTTTTTCCTCCAATTCTGTTGGTGTAGCCTACCAAGCCACCAGACTCGGGGAAATAGCCAAGTCATCTGCAACTGTAGAAGTGGCCTTGGATGGCAAGAGAGAACCATTTTCCTTGGTGTCATGGGAAGGGGAAGGTGAATGGTCTTCAGTTAGCTGGGACGAGCATGTGGAAGATGGGCCCTAGTGTGCCTAAGGGTCAGACATTTTTTAGGGAGCATATGCTTAGTGACAAACACCTTTGAGTCTTCTGTTTCTCTTTCCATGGACAGGGTAGGTTTATTGGGATTTGATAAGTAACTTATTGTTGCCTTTTTCTCACCTTCTAAATCTTCAGGTAAGAAAAGGTAGAGGTCCTGCTCATTCTGACAGGCAGTCAGAAGAGTAGACATTGCAGGATGAGGGTTGTAACCCAGAAGATTCTTCTATCTGAGCATTCTGATTCTATATCAGATTTTTCTGCTAAAGAGATTTCCTTCTGTGGCACTAATCTGAGTTTTTTTCCCACTAGGACCAGAATGAGATTCCAGTGACAAAAAATGTACCATGACATGTTACAGTTACTTATCCTTAAGTCTGCTTCTATTCCTTCTGTATTGCCTGCAGAATGATTTTCTCACTGCCTCCAGCCAAACTGATGGTCAATCTCCTGCTCCCAGGAAGTCTTGACTTGTTATACCAGGTGCCCCTGAAACACAAGTACCTGTTTTCTAACGCTAAACTAGATCCAGCAGTGATCCCTCTAAATCTGCTGCTAATAAACAGGTTACTGCTAGTAACTCCATTCCTTCTGACAAAGATCAGAACACAATGAATAAGTTAGAGAAAATGTAATCTTTTAGTACTTTAACTTTACCTGTCAAGCTCATATGTTAAAGTTTTTGCTTATCTGTTATGAGAATATGCTGAAGTTAAATGCTTAACCTTTCTTCCTTCTTCATTGTAAAATTCATTAAATGGTTCTGTGGCAACCATTTTTCAGATGACTAGGCAATACTTGGCTGGAGTGCCTTCTGTGTGGAGTCTGCATGTCCTTCCTGTGTTAATGTGGGTTTTCTTTGGGTGCTCCCATTATTCCCACATTCCAAAGAGAGCAAGCAGTAGGAGGATGAGACACTATAAAGTGTGAGTGCACGCCCTTGTGTGTGATATGGAAGAACAACCGCGACAGGGCTAGCCACCCAGCAGTGTGAAATTTGGCTCTAGATGATTGTCACTGTTAATGTGGCACTGACCCCATGTGCAAAATTGGGAAAAGGTGTAATGGATGGATGGAAGGATTATGACACTTTTATTCTTCCACCAGAGCTGCTGCTTCTCTTTCAGTTTTTAGATGATCTGCTTGGCTTCACTCTCAGAATCTTCCTGATAATGCTAAATCTCTGATTTTAAATGCTCCCCTAGATAGAGAAACTATGTTGGCCCTTCTACTGTTGAGATGCTTAAGAATTGTGATGAAAAAAGAAAATTAATTCAAGGAGTGACTCATTTTTCAACCCTCCTTTTTTAGACCAACTAATAGTTTTCCCTCTACCTTAACTTCCTTTTCTAGTTAGCAGTTTAAGCAGTAAGGAACCAATAATCAGGATTAAAAAAATAGTGGAAAGGAGACGCAAAAAGAAAGTAAAGGCATCTAAAAGCCAAGGGCAGTCCTCCAAGTCAGCATGACCTATCCACAACCTTACACTGGCAACCTTTCTATGTCTCTAAAACTTCAGCTTCCTTATTGGAATCAGATTGTTTCAGATAGTTGGTTCTGAAGGTAATCCAACAGGGGTGCACTTGGCAATGGATTATACCTCTCTTCTTTCAAGGAGATTTTCCCTTGCCTAGGGAAAATACATTCCTCATTTTCTTGTCATTTCATACAAAATGTTATACATCTGTCATCGCGTTCCTATTGCTGAGCATTTTGGGTGTTTCTTAAAATTTGTTGTCTGGCTTACATTATCAGTTCTTTGTCTTACCTTTTAGACTGTCCACTGCATCAAAGTTATTCATATAATTCCTAGATCCATTCTTTGCTTATTGCACACTTCAATGCATCCACATCTTTCCATATTTGGATGATTGTCTTGTCTTTGCGACTCTTTTCCCAGATGTCAGTAGTAACTTGGAACTGTTCAGGAACCTCTACTCAGTCTAGGTTTTCAAATCAACTTGCAGATGTCATATATTATCCCTATCCCCTCTCTCAAAATGATTTGCCTGAAATCTTTGATTGACTCTGCCTTTGCAAGAGCTTTTCTTCCTACAGATAAAGTAGGTATGTTCTTCTAAAGTTTTGTTTTCCAGGCAAGCTCAAACATCTGCAAAGGAGTTTCTCAGGAGGGTACATGTTATTGATGAACTCATGCTGCCCTTTGCCAGGAAAATGCAGTGTTACCTCAGATCAGTCTGGACTCAACATCTACACCATTTGACCTTTCAGATTCTAGTTCTGGGGTTTGTAAAGAGGGAAAGGGATTGCTGGATAGGCAAGACAGCTTGCAATCCAGGTCTTTATTCCTCCTTTACAACCACCACTCCACTCAGTTACCGCAGATTTCAAAAGGGTGGAGTAAAAGTCCAAGCTCTGTGGAATCCTGTAGACAGACAGAAGCAAGTAAATTAAATATCAGAGACATGTTGGCAGTAATCAGTGTATGTATGTATGTGTGTGTATATATATATATATATATATATATATATATATATATCTTTTTTATTTTGTTTCTTAGCATTTTCCTTACAGGGCATTTGCCCCCTTGGTTGAGGCAAGAAAGTTCTGAAGCTTTTAGTGCTCTAACTGCCTTCTATGTGAAGATCCTGGCAGTTACAGTGCATGGAATAGGTTCTCATGCTCTGAAAAGCTGTCGAGGTTGGTTATGTCCTTGGTGGATATTATCCAAATGTGCAACAACAATCTAGTAAAACATCTACTGTTATGGTAAGTTTACTTCTACAACTGTGCTTTCTTGATTGTGTAAAGTATTATACTCATTGCTGTGACCTCTGCAATACAAGTAACTGAGTTAAAAGCTCTTACAGTAAGTCAGCCCTACCGCATCTTCCACAAGGACAGTGTTTCTTTGAGAGCAGTTATGCCTAAAGTGGTTTGCCCTTATCTTCTTTCTAGAACCAAAAAAAAAAAACAAGAGAAAAATTATTCATACTTTGGATGTCCACAGGAAGCTCAGATAACTTGGGCATCACTCAGTCCTTCAGGAAAGCTGGTCAGCTCTTTGTCTCATGAAGGTAAGAGAAAAGGACAGCCAGTGTCAAAGCAGGCAATTTTGAGGTGGTTGTTTAATGCTATTTATTTTTTTATTCTCACCAGGACAAGCCACTTCCACATATTTTCTGGGAGTAAGGTAGCTTGGCGCACTTTAAGGATTCCCTGCAGGATGCACTGTCGGAGATGCTGGGTGGGCAGATTGGTGTGACGAGGGAGATGATTTTTCTGAGCTGATACAGAATCAGAATTGCCTAGGCATGGTAAGGCCTTGCTGTGTCTAATTATGGTGGCTGCCAAAAAAGTAATTACTAGAAAATGGAAATCAAAATCTAAACCAAGTATATTAGAAGTAGTGAATATAGTAACAGAGATAAAACAACTGGAAATGAGATCTTTAGAAAAGGGTAGGAGCAAACTACTTAGGAAAAAATGGGAATTGTGGGAATAATACATACATGGGAGGAATGAGGTTTAAAAGAAGGCAGGACTTAAATGAGCTATGTAATGTTTGACTGAAAATGATTGGGTAGATTGAAGTGATGTATAATGTTTGCAACTGGGTGTGTGTTAGAATGTTTTTTGGTGTAAAATGCTTGCAACTAGAAATGTGTCAGTGTGGGTTGTTTTCATTTATATAAATGTATGACTGTTTATGTCATAAGTCATGGTTTATTAAAGATATTGTTTAAAAAAAGGAGCAGGAATTGAATAATTTATGTAATATTGCTTAGGTTATATGATATATAGCAATATATGTGAAGTATAATGTTTGTTAATGTCAATTTAATGCAGTTTGATTACTTTTGTATAAATGTAAGTCTTCCTATGTCACATATGATAATTAAATAAAGGTGTTTTAAAAAAAAAGGAAAAGGACAAGCCACTTCAGGTTAGAGCCCACTCTACCAGGGCTTTGACTTATTTTATGGCTATCTGGAAATGGCTGGACTGTTTTAGTCCCCTATACAGACCTTTAGAAAAGCATTACACACTGGATTCCTCTTCCAGGTCCATAACAGGCTTTGCTAGGAACATTCACCAGGGGCTCCTGGATTCTTAATCTACTTCCTCCTCCACCCTATATGTTACTAAGTTATGGTAATATACCGTATAGCTTAGGGTACTGCAATAGTTATCTTAATGTTGAACAAAGTACAGTTGCATAAGTAAACTTACCTTAATGGTAGATGATCTAATAGCTTAATGTTACAGTAGCCATAACCTCTCTCCACCTCCCCTTGTTTGTTTGTTTTGTTTTTTGCCAGGGTGTAGATGTATATAGTTGATCTTGTTTTGTATTTACTAAAATATGAAAACTTGATGAGTGGATGGGAGATCGTAGGTTTACCCCGGGTATCACTTCTGTGTCACTGTTAGACAGAGGCACAGTATACTAACCTCGAAAAAGGGCATAGCAAAATTAATTTAAAATGGGTGGCGAAAGCCAAACATACTCTGGCTAGGCTTATAAATGCCCTAGGGCAGATAGCCTAGTATGAACCTATGAACCTATGAACTTTTACTTGCCTGTCATTTTTTCCTTAAAAGGTAATTGCCTTCCTTCTTGGAGGAAAAAAGCTCAGAAGTTTTTGGCACTCTAACTGCCTTTCATAAGGTGCCCCTTTAAATTTTGAAAAGTAGTCCAGTTGGTCGCTTCCTTGGCAGGATATAATCCTAATAGCTTAGAGTACTACAACAGTGATCTATTAGAACATGTATAGTTGTGTAAGTAAACTTACCATCTGTGAACACCACATTAAAGAAAGATACAGAATTGATGTTATCCATGTCACTATTCCTCACTCTTGGTTATAGGATCTGACATTGGATTCGAGCCGGAAACTTTGCAGACAGTTTCTAGGCTCGAGCTCCTCCCACTCCCATGATCCCATGCTGCCCTCTAACCCCTCAGATCTCGTTTGCCGCCCTCAGCATCAGACACAGATTCTCTGGCTCGAGTCTCTAGTGGGATAAGTACCTTTCTTCTTCTTCTTCTTTCGGCTTTATCCCGGTTAGGGGTCGCCACAGCGGATCACCTGTCCGCACATTGAATGGCAGTGGAGTTTTACGGTGTCGAGTTGCCAGCCCGGCGCCCAACCTTCCACAGAAGGCACACTCACACGCACACCTAGGGCCAATTTAGAGTGTCCAATCCACCTGCAGCATGTCTTTGGGATGTGGGAGGAAACCGGAGCACCCGGAGGAAACCCACGCGACCACAGGGAGGACATGCAGACTCCGCACAGAAGGCAACCCAGCCGAGGATCGAACCGGAGAACCTCTTGCTGTGAGGCGGCAATGCTAACCACTGCACCACCGTGGCCGCCCAGTGGGATAAGTACCTTTATTTTTCAAATTCTTCTCTTGATTTCTTTCCTTTGTATTGTTTAGTGTTTTCTAGTATATCTTATTGGTAGTATTTAGTCTCTCCCCTCCTGTTTTGTTTTTTTCGGCAGTTGTGTGTTTTGGCACCCTTTTTCTTTGTGGCCATTTGTTCCCATAGTTTTACAGTTTTATACTTCTTTTAGTAATTGACTGGTAATTCTTCTGGCTTTTCTGGGTTTTTGACCATAGCTTTTCCTTCCAGTTTACAGTTCAACATGCCCCTTAGGCTTTGGTGTTTTCTCTTCCCAGCATGTCAGTCAAGCCTGTTCGGGTCAAAAGGTGCTCCTCGTGTGGTCAGAAGATGCCCATGTCCAATTTGCCCAAGGAGTGCCTTTATTGTTTGGACAACGACCACATGGAGGTTGAATGCTACATTTCTGCCACATTCAACCCCAGGGCTCTGGTTGAGTGCTGGAACAAACTTCTGTTAAAAGGTATGGCCCAAGAGGGTCCATTGGCCCAGTCCTCAGCCAAGTCTGGACCCTGCGATCATAAGAGAGGAAGACCCACCTCTCTTCCTGGGTCTTCTTCATCTAAAAAGTTCAGGCTGTCAGAACCCAGTTCCTTGGATCCAACCCCAGCCTTGACCCATTCGGATCCGATTTCCTTGGATCCTAGGTCCCGCGACTCCCCCTCCAGATTCAGGGCTTCCGCTCAAAAGCCCATGGATCTGAGGTTGCGGGAATCTACTCCCAGATCCATGGCCTCCAGATCCAGCCAGATCCAGGCCAGCCACAGATCTGGCTTCCTCAGATCCAAATCTTGTGGGTTCCAGGTGTTTCGATCCTCATTTCCCTTTGGATCCAAGGCAGTTGGATCCGGGATTAGTGTCAGATCCCACAGTTATTATAGAGGACTCCCTGTCTGGTACTGGCTTCAGTCCTCTTCTGCTTCCAAACACAGGAGCTGATCTTCAGATAGGCATGTTGAGGTCCTTGGGGTCCAGACATCCATCCCCAGCTAGGTCATCCTCCTTGTCTAGGTCTTCCAGGATCATGCTCTCTACCGATATGGACAGCAAGATGAGGTGCTTTCTCAAGGCTCAGATTGAGTTGGGGCTTCTTGCATCCCCTACCTATCTGGCCAGGGGTCCATTTCCTACCTCTTCGCTGGCTTCTCGTCCAATTCAGATGATTTCGGACTTCCAGTTCCTGGGAAGCATAAGGGAGGAGACAGGGGTTCCTAGAGGCTATTCTACCCCATTGGAGTTTGACTGCCTTTACTTGGCCTCCTCCTGGGCAGATGGAGTCCCGGGCCCCACCTGGCACCCTGGAGTCCTTTGGTGGGGGCTGCAGGCCTGTTTTTTCAGACTGGTCCCTTCCTCTTGGTGCTACAGCTCTCAACAGCTCCGGGCCGGTACTGTCTGGAAACCAAGAGGTGCTGGCTTACTCTGGTCCCTCTTCTCAGGCAGGCATGCCTGCCAGTAGTGTGGATGGGGCATCATCCAGCTGTTTGGCCTTCTGGGTTGTAGAGAGGACTTTTTCCTCCACTAGAGTTTCCTCCTTGGCTTTCCAGGGACCATCCCAGCCCCCTAGAATGGACTCTTCTCATCCTGTTCCCCGTCGGCCCTCTTGAATTAGCCTTCAGGTGGGAGTCACCCACCTTGGGGTCCCCCCTCTCTTCTGAATCCTCCCCAAGTGCCCCCCAAAGAAGGTGCCTTGGAGGAGATCATGCAAGAGGAGGCGCTTAGACTCCCCTCTGGAGGTCCTCCAAAGGACACGGACCTCAGTGAAGGGGATGGGTCTCCCAGATGCCCGCCCGAAGAAGTTTCCTTTGGGGACATCTTAGAAATCCTCAAGCTTAAAGGCGGATGGCCTTCCCTATCCCCATCCTCCACGTTTCTGAAGGCTTTTAGGATGGGACCATCTACACCCCCCCACCCCCCACTGATGAACTTAAAGACCTTATCCTCAGCAGGGCGTGGAAGAAGCCGGATACTCTGGAACCTGTTCCCAAGCAGCCCCCCCTTCCAGCAAACAGTTCTGGTCAAATGGTGTGCCAGTTGATGCTGTTGTGGTAGCTGCCACCACCAAGAAAGAGCTGTTGGAGCAGAGTATGCCTGATGTTCTTCGTGTTTCACTGTTGCAGTCATTACATTTGGGTAATCCTGCTGGCAGGTTGCCCTCAGTCAGCCTGAATTCCAAAGTCCTGGGTCCTGCGTCGGCTGCTGTCGCCCCTTCCCTGAGGGGTATAAAAGATGAGGCCAATGCCATTTTCTTTAGTCTTTCTTGCCGCGCGGTACCCGAAGCAGAAGCAGTTTGCAAGTGCCAGTCGGCCAACTCCTGAGATTTTCGTGTGTGAGTTTCAGATCCGAAGTCTTCTATAAAGCTAAGTACCCCGTTGGGGAAACTTTTTTCTTGCTCCAGACCGATGTCAGAAAAAGTTAATAATTGTATTTCTTGTGGGAAGCAAATACCTCATAAGGATTTTCATTCTTACTGTATTCCTTGCCTAGGCCCTGATCACAACATTTCTGATTGTCAGTTTTGTGCTAGATTTAACCAACGCACTATTAAGCGTCGGTATGATTTTGCTTTAAACTATTTTGGACGCCGGTTTAATTATCTAGAAATGTCGTCGGATAGCCATCCGACTACCGGAGTTCAGAATAAACGCAAAGAAAAGGAAAGAGATAGACAACCGAGGCCCAAAACCGACGATGAAGCTTCTCCTAAGCCAGTCGCCGGTTTGCCTGTCCTCAGTGAGGCGCTTTCACAGCACCCGACGCCCGCTACTTTAGAGTCACAGGCCGCTACTGACTCCCACGTGGAGCCTGCCATGCCACTAGAAACTCAAGGTATTGGAGCCTCGTATATTATCCCTTCAGATGGGTCCGGAGCCGCTGAGCAGGCACCGGCGTCTGAGGGTGTATTCAGACCTAAACATCTTTACATCAAATTGACTTCAGCTTCAAAGGCAGACTAAAGCACCTTCCAAAGCAAAGAAACAAACTCAAGAGCCATGTGGTCAGGCCTCTATGCCCAAAAAACACCAAAGGCCAGCAAATACAGTTCCGAATGCTTTATTGAATGTAGAGTGGTGCTTGAAAAAGCACCAATATGAAACCTAAGTCCTCAGACTAGTTTCGGCAAAGCCTTCTTCAGTGAGGAAAAGATAATTAATAAAAACAATTCACCAGTGAAAAAAGTCCTTTTAAATATACCTGTAGCCAATAGGAATCTGGTATGTTCCATATCATTAATTGATGCCTGGATATACACAACGGCTACAGTTATCATAGACAAAATACATATAGATCATAGCAAAATATTAATGATGTCATTCTATGTGTGAAATTATTCCATAAGGAATTTATAGGTGTGTATTCATCTGAAATACATGTATACAAAATACATGATATGACCTGGCAGCCACACCAAAGTCTAATGGCCCTAATCAATATGACTAGATGTAAATAACCAAAATAGATAATATACAAAATGTACAAATGTACATGACAGAAATAATGGAGTTCTTCACGAGAACACTTAGATAGTTATAAACACCAATATAATATATAAACTGAGACAAACTATGCTTGATGAACATGGAACTCCGTACATCCAAATGATCCATCTAAGGTAACAAAAATTCAACTCGATTTCAAATGCCATAGGCAAATGAAAATATAAAAATATATCAGTGACTCCCAAATAAACAACATAAGAAGTCCAAAAAATATATAATATACTGTACTGTACAAATCAACCATTATAGATGTGTATTGTACATATATATCTCTATAATGGGTGTATTGGTGGACATAATAACAAAAAGTCCACCATTCTATCAAGAGATGTATAATATATAAAATAGGTAAGTATATAGTTGGAAGAACTGATGTAGTAAGATATAATAATCTGACATACATCCTAATGAAATGCGGACATATGGATCCTGCAGTGTAAAATATAAATATGAGCTATGTCCTAAACATCCATAGTTATAATCATCAGCAGCAATATAGTGACCGATGTTTCTGCAGAGGCAAAATGCCCGTCTTAATAAGGTTCGTAATGCCCAACCATATATAGATGCCACACCGACACAAAAAGTGCATGACAAACAAACTTGATGTATGTTTCATAGATGGTCATTGAGTCCTGGTGGAAATAATGCCCCAAGGTGAACAATCCAGTATTTTTCCTTATGACTAAGAATACTCTGCCAGCCCAGTTGATTATGTCTGTTTCCCTTAATTTTATCAATAATCATAAACATAAATTTGGCTGTTTTGTGTTTAATTGAATGTTGGTGTAGAGCATTGGTGGGTTTTTGGTTAAGAATGTCGCTCCAATGTTCCCCTATCCTGATTCTCAAAGAACGAGAAGTCTTGCCAACATAAAAGGCTTTACATTGGCACGTAGCCAAATAAATCACCCAACATGATGAGCAGTTACCAAAAATGCAAACATCATATACCTTGCTAGTATTAGCACTCGTAAATTGTTTAAGCTTATTGACTTGGCTACATGAGGTGCAATGACCACAAGGGAAAGTCCCCAAGAGTTCATCCCCTGTGATGGTAAGTTGTTTGTAATTTGCACCTCCACTCTCCTGATGTTTGTAATGAGAAAATAATGTACCCAAGGTTTTACCTCTCCTGTAGGAGATAGAGCATTGATTGCCCAAAATGTGACGGAGATAATCATTAGCTAACAAAATGTTCCAATTGTTGTTGAGTATGTTCCTCACAAGTTGGTGATTCCTACCAAAAGTAGTAATGAATCTGATGTTCTCATCCTTTGTACGGTGTTTCCTATCTTTGTATTGTAACAATGAGTGTCTGTCTTGTTGGTCTGTCCAGATCCTGGCTGATTCTATATCAAAACTGGAATATCCTCTATCCAAAAACCTGGTGTTTAAATCAAGCTTAGCTGTCTCATAGTCCACAGCTGAGGAATTAATACATTTAATTCGTAAATATTGAGATTTGGGGATGTTGCGGATGGTGTGGCGCGGGTGCATACTGGAAGCATGTAGTAGCGAGTTGAATTGTGGATATTTTCTATGAATTTTAGTATTAAGGGTATGATCACTATTGCGATATATAGTGACATCCAAAAAGTCGATGACATACCTATGGTATGTTATTGAAAATTCAATACCCCATATATTGTTCTTTAAATGTTCCACAAATTCTAACAAATAGTCAGCATCTGCGCGCCACACCATCCAGCAATCATCTAGGTATCGCCTCCAAATGTCCATCTCAACTAAATAAATGTTGTGTAAGGGATTGTAAATAAGACACTCTTCCAAATAAGCCATGAACAAGTCGGCATATATTGGGGCAAAGGAGGCACCCATAGCTGTGCCTCTCAATTGCCAATAACAATCACCTTGGAAATAAAAAACATTTTTGTTGAGAACATGCTTAGACATACATATTAGTAAAGTATTAAATCCAGGTGGATAGAATTCAGCTTTGTTGAGCCAGAATTCCAAAACCTGAAGTCCAGCCCAATGTGGTATGCTGGTATAAAGAGATTTTACGTCTAAGGTACACATGAGCCATTCCGGATCCAATTGGGTATCAGCAGTGATAGTGAGAAATTGGGTTGTGTCTTGTATCCTAGCTCTAACCAGTGTCAAAAGTGGTTTCAAATATTGGGTTAAGAATGCAGATAATGGTTCAGTTAATGAACCATGGCCAGACACAATTGGCCTACCTGGAGGATGTGTAATAGATTTGTGAATCTTGGGTAACAAGTATAGGATCTGCTTGGTAGGGTCACTAACCTGAAGATGTTGAACAGTCTTTTTGGTAATTATCCCTTCCTCCAATGCCTGATTGAGAAACTTATCAATGTCCTGTTTGAATCTATTAGTTGGATCAACCCCCATTTGCATATAACAATGGGAATCAGAAAGTTGTCTAAGGCCTTCCTGTACATAATAGTCCATATTTTGAATAACTACCGCTCCTCCTTTGTCTGCTTGAAGTATGACAATTTTGTGATTGGATCTGAGTTCAGAAAGTGCCTGTTTTTCTTCAGAAGTAATATTATCAGGGGCTATATTGTTTTCAAAATGAGGAAAGTGTAGATCCTTGAGTACTGCTTGCTGGAAAATGCCCACATGTTTGTTCATGGGCGGTTGAAAAGTAGATTTATGGAAAGTAAACTCAGTAGATCTTTGAGAAGTGGAATTATCCTGATCAGAGAAAAATATATGCAAGTTAAGTCTACAACAATATTCCATAACATCCATGGAAACCAAATAATGGTCAGAAAAAAAGCTGGGGACAAAACCCAATCCTTTATTCAAAATGCTATGTTGATATTCCGTAAGTACATGGTCCGACAAATTCAAAACATTTTCAAAAGGTTTGGTTATTGTGTCAATAGTGACTGGACCAATCCTGGCATTGCATCCATGCTTATTTCTGTTCTTATGCTTCCTCCCCCCTCTGGATTTCCTACCATATCTAAAGGGAACTGTGGTTGACTTTTCTTTTTCAGTGGAGAATGAATCATCATTCCCCCCTCACTGTCAGTATATGATGACTCCTCCCCTGATGTACTTGTGTAACTCTGGTCTCTGTGTTTTAATATTGACCTTGGTCTCTTCCTAGACCTGCCCCTGGTCACACTTGATCCCGTATCCTGAAATCTCACTGTCCTTTGTGTTTGAAAGGGATGACCCTTCTCATAATCCATGACATCCCTGGTGAATTTCTTAATTTTTCGATCCTTCACCAATTTATCATAGGTAGTTAATTCCTTGGACAACCTATCAATACACTGGCGGTAGTTATGATTAGACTGAAATTTTTGGCATTCAACGCTAAGTTCCTTGACTTCAGAAACACATAAATCCACAGTCCTCTTGTAATAGGCTGTTAAAATTTTAACAAATACCATAGAGCCCTTTCTTAGAGCCTCGTCCCATTCATCTGTCAGCCTCTGTTCAGATCTGCCGACTAGGGGACGAAGTTTAATTCGAAGACCTCTTGGGGCCAAATTTTTATGTAAATAGGCTTTAAAGAGTCTGAGATGCCAAATATTGGCTCTCAGGCCCTTAAGACCTTTTTCTAAATTGCGGAACGCCAATTCACAACCACCACCAGTATTGGGGTTAATTTGGTTCAGGTTGTTGCTTGGGGTTTGATCCAAACCAAATATAGCAATATCTTCCCTATCCGCACACAACCCGTCCAGTATTTGGTCCAATTCCATATTGAATATAAATGGTATTGATAGGCTGTCCAAAGAAAAAATCCAATTCGTGATCAAATGTGCGGTCTAAAGAATGAGAAACAAGCAGACCAGAGACAGCGTCAGTCAGAACACCAATGACCAATGTAATCCCCAAAAACAATGATATACAGATGGTGTTAAGTCATGGAGTATATTGATAAGTGTGTCAAAAAGGGCACAGGCACCTGAGATGTAATGTCTAGAACCCTGATAGTACTTGAGTCAGTTAATAATCATAACTGTCTTTAAATAGAATGTCATTTATACCTGCTTGTATACACAATAAAACAATTGTGATACCTGTTTATGCACGGAGTGCCAGGGAATAAAAATATTATTATGAATGGCAAATAGATTGCCACTAGAAATCTGGAATGCTGTCTGGAATATAACAGCCTGACAGACCTCAGACAGTGTCAATCAGAACACCAATATGCCACCATAAAATCTCCAAACCCCCTAATATACAAATATTGTTGGACCAAGAAGTGTAGTATAACCATGTGAAAACAGCACAAGCACATGAGAAATATTGTCAGAAAAACCAGCAGTCATCGAGTTTGGCTGTAATAATAACTAGCTATAAGTGAAGTGTTATTAACCCCTGCATATATACACCAAGAATAAAGTCTGATATATATATATATAAACATAAAGTTCAGGGGAAATAAATCGAGATTGGAATGACAAAGGAATCACCACTAAAGAGCTAGAAAAGTAATGGTATAGCAGACCATCATATCTAATGAGGGGTTCAAGTAGAAATCTGACAGGACAAAAAAATATCTCAATAGAATTATCAAAAGTGATGGCTCAAAATTTAGATCCCATAGATACTGTAAACCGTCTTAAATAAATTGAGACAGAGATGCGAAAACAACCTTGCTAATGGATACATTGAACTCCATATAAATCAGAGATATTCCACCAGACCACTCAAATTCAATGGTCTTAAAAATGGCTGGCATAGATCACATATAGAAAACAAATGTTGGCCCAAGATAAATGGTTATAAAACACTAAATATTCTTTGTATACCTGTAGTATACCTATAACTCAAGAAGGTATCTTTGTTATAAGAAGAAATTGAATTTAGTAAAATTATCAAGTCCAATCCACCTAGGTAGTATGCCTATGTGTTAGCACTTTATGGATCAATATAAGTAGTGCTCAAAAATGCCTCATCATATATGTTTTTATCATTTAAGTAATGTACCAGCTATGACTTGTAACTCTGTTTATGGCTACAATAAAGTAGCAAACAGCCAGAATAACTGTGTATAACAGGGACATAAAAAATCAAAATCACCAGTATATAAGATAAATATATAAACATGAATATCAAAAGCTGTCTAATTCCTGCCTAGAATAGTATAAGAGCACTTAGATATATACATGCCATATGAATTAAGCGCAGTGTTATGATATACATCCACCAAAGTTAGCATTGCAGGTTTAAAACAATGACAACCGTAAAGACAACAGTGTCCATGAATCCAATGTCCAAAATATGCAGTATATAAATGTCAAAAAAGGTAAATACTGATATTGAATTAGATGTGACAAATCAGTATATGAAGGTGTAATTTCACCCAGTCTTTGATGATATCATACGCAAAGGTCAAGAAGTAGATAGTTATTCATGTCACAATCCAAGTAAATGCAAGACCGTTAGTAAACCTTGGCATCTAATTTCCATCCACGTTGCACTAAATGTTCCCATCAGAGTGAACACATCCCAATCAAGAAAATATGTAGGTCCAGAGACGCAGAATACACAGCGAATACACAGCGATAAGAGTAACTCTGAATCGGGATATCAATATTGTACCCCAGCTGTGATAGGTTATATAGATGTCAAATAGGTATAGGCCCATGTAACCAATTTCAATCGCATCCCCGATATTGTTATCAACATGAAAAATCCACCAATATAAAGTACTTAGAGTCAATAGAAAAAAGTTACCGTACTTGTTTTACGTTGTTTGAAATAAATCCACATAAAAAGTAGATAATTTCAGAGTTCCACGTTAATCTCAGGTCCAGTTGAGTATATAAAACACGTATAATACCTACGAGAGTCGTATAATCATGTACAGAGGCCTCGGTTCATAATTCACAACGTAAAAGACCTTCCGTAAGGAATAATACACAAACTGTCACCCAAAGAGATTCAAATAGCGGTTGCACAACTCCAAACCTTCAAATAACATCCACGATAACCACTGGTGAATCAAAATCTGCAAATGTTGTCAGGGAAGGAGTCATCTCCTACCGACAGCGTGAGGAACTAAACGCCAACAGCGAGGAACCACAGCAACGTGAAACACCACCCCTCGCACGTACGGCTTGCCCGGCCAAACCAAAGTACGAAAAAACACCAAAGGCCAGCAAATACAGTTCCGAATGCTTTATTGAATGTAGAGTGGTGCTTGAAAATGCACCAATATGAAACCTAAGTCCTCAGACAAGTTTCGGCAAAGCCTTCTTCAGTGAGGAAAAAGAAATAACCACTGGTGGTGGTTGTGAATTGGCGTTCCACAATTTAGAAAAAGGTCTTAAGGGCCTGAGAGCCAATATTTTGCATCTCAGACTCTTTAAAGCCTATTTACATAAAAATTTGGCCCCAAGAGGTCTTCGAATTAAACTTCGTCCCCTAGTCGGCAGATCTGAACAGAGGCTGACAGATGAATGGGACGAGGCTCTAAGAAAGGGCTCTATGGTATTTGTTAAAATTTTAACAGCCTATTACGAGAGGACTGTGGATTTATGTGTTTCTGAAGTCAAGGAACTTAGCGTTGAATGCCAAAAATTTCAGTCTAATCATAACTACCGCCAGTGTATTGATAGGTTGTCCAAGGAATTAACTACCTATGATAAATTGGTGAAGGATCAAAAAATTAAGAAATTCACCAGGGATGTCATGGATTATGAGAAGGGTCATCCCTTTCAAACACAAAGGACAGTGAGATTTCAGGATACGGGATCAAGTGTGACCAGGGGCAGGTCTAGGAAGAGACCAAGGTCAATATTAAAACACAGAGACCAGAGTTACACAAGTACATCAGGGGAGGAGTCATCATATACTGACAGTGAGGGGGGAATGATGATTCATTCACCACTGAAAAAGAAAAGTCAACCACAGTTCCCTTTAGATATGGTAGGAAATCCAGAGGGGGGAGGAAGCATAAGAACAGAAATAAGCACGGATTCAATGCCAGGATTGGTCCAGTCACTATTGACACAATAACCAAACCTTTTCAAAATGTTTTGAATTTGTCGGACCATGTACTTACGGAATATCAACATAGCATTTTGAATAAAGGATTGGGTTTTGTCCCCAGCTTTTTTTCTATTATTTGGTTTCCATGGATGTTATGGAATATTGTCGTAGACTTAACTTGCGTATATTTTTCTCTGATCAGGATAATTCCACTTCTCAAAGTTTACTTTCCATAAATCTACTTTTCAACCACCCATGAACAAACATGTGGGCATTTTCCAGCAAGCAGTACTCAAGGATCTGCACTTTCCTCATTTTGAAAACAATATAGCCCCTGATAATATTACTTCTGAAGAAAAACAGGCACTTTCTGAACTCAGATCCAATCACAAAATTGTCATACTTCAAGCAGACAAAGGAGGAGCAGTAGTTATTCAAAATATGGACTATTATGTACAGGAAGGCCTTAGACAACTTTCTGATTCCCATTGTTATATGCAAATGGGGGTTGATCCAACTAATAGATTCAAACAGGACATTGATAAGTTTCTCAATCAGGCATTGGAGGAAGGGATAATTACCAAAAAGACTGTTCAACGTCTTCAAGCAGATCCTATACTTGTTACCCAAGATTCACAAATCTATTACACATCCTCCACGTAGGCCAATTGTGTCTGGTCATGGTTCATTAACTGAACCATTATCTGCATTCTTAACCCAATATTTGAAACCACTTTTGACACTGGTTAGAGCTAGGATACAAGACACAACCCAATGTCTCACTATCATTGCTGATACCCAATTGGATCCGGAGTGGCTCATGTGTACCTTAGACGTAAAATCTCTTTATACCAGCATACCACATTGGGCTGGACTTCAGGCTTTGGAATTCTGGCTCAACAAAGCTGAACTCTATCCACCTGGATTTAATACTTTACTAATATGTATGTCTGAGCATGTTCTCAACAAAAATGTATTTTATTTCCAAGGTGATTGTTATTGGCAATTGAGAGGCACAGCTATGGGTGCCTCCTTTGCCCCAATATATGCCAACTTGTTCATGGCTTATTTGGAAGAGTGTCTTATTTACAATCCCTTACACAACATTTATTTAGTTGAGATGGACATTTGGAGGCGATACCTAGATGATTGCTGGATGGTGTGGCGCGCAGATGTTGACTATTTGTTAGAATTTGTGGAACATTTAAACAACAATATATGGGGTATTGAATTTTCAATAACATACCATAGGTATGTCATCGACTTTTTGGATGTCACTATATATCGCAATAGTGACCATACCCTTAATACTAAAATTCATAGAAAATATCCACAATTCAACTCGCTACTACATGCTTCCAGTATGCACCCGCGCCACACCATCCACAACATCCCCAAATCTCAATATTTACGAATTAAACGTATTAATTCCTCAGCTGTGGACTATGAGACAGCTAAGCTTGATTTAAACACCAGGTTTTTGGATAGAGGATATTCCAGTTTTGATATAGAATCAGCCAGGATCTGGACAGACCAACAAGGCAGACACTCATTGTTACAATACAAAGATAGGAAACACCGTACGAAGGATGAGAACATCAGATTCATTACTACTTTTGGTAGGAATCACCAACTTGTGAGGAACATACTCAACAACAATTGGAACATTTTGTTAGCTAATGATTATCTCCGTCACATTTTGGGCAATCAATGCTCTATCTCCTACAGGAGAGGTAAAACCTTGGGTACATTATTTTCTCATTACAAACATCAGGAGAGTGGAGGTGCAAATTACAAACAACTTACCATCACAGGGGATGAACTCTTGGGGACTTTCCCTTGTGGTCATTGCACCTCATGTAGCCAAGTCAATAAGTTTAAACAATTTACAAGTGCTAATACTAGCAAGGTATATGATGTTCGCATTTTTGGTAACTGCTCATCAAGTTGGGTGATTTATTTGGCTACGTGCCAATGTAAAGCCTTTTATGTTGGCAAGACTTCTCGTTCTTTGAGAATCAGGATAGGGGAACATCGGAGCGACATTCGTAACCAAAAACCCACCAGTGCTCTATCCCAACATTCAATTAAACACAAACAGCCAAATTTATGTTTATGATTATTGATAAAATTAAGGAAAACAGACATAATCAACTGGGCTGGCAGAGTATTCTTAGTCATAAGGAAAAATACTGGATTGTTCACCTTGGGGCATTATTTCCACCAGGACTCAATGACCATCTATGAAACATACATCAAGTTTGTTTGTCATGCACTTTTTGTGTCGGTGTGGCATCTATATATGGTTGGGCA
Source organism: Protopterus annectens (assembly GCF_019279795.1). Taxonomy (NCBI): domain Eukaryota; kingdom Metazoa; phylum Chordata; order Ceratodontiformes; family Protopteridae; genus Protopterus; species Protopterus annectens. Next base: position 655,451,675 of record NC_056729.1, on the reverse strand, counting down.
TTACGAACCTTATTAAGACGGGCATTTTTCCTCTGCAGAAACATCGGTCACTATATTGCTGCTGATGATTATAACTATGGATGTTTAGAACATAGCTCATATTTATATTTTACACTGCAGGATCCATATGTCCGCATTTCATTAGGATGTATGTCAGATTATTATATCTTACTACATCAGTTCTTCCAACTATATACTTACCTATTTTATATATTATACATCTCTTGATAGAATGGTGGACTTTTTGTTATTATGTCCACCAATACACCCATTATAGAGATATATATGTACAATACACATCTATAATGGTTGATTTGTACAGTACAGTATATTATATATTTTTTGGACTTCTTATGTTGTTTATTTGGGAGTCACTGATATATTTTTATATTTTCATTTGCCTATGGCATTTGAAATCGAGTTGAATTTTTGTTACCTTAGATGGATCAATTGGGTGTATGGAGTTCCATGTTCATCAAGCATAGTTTGTCTCAGTTTATATATTATATTGGTGTTTATAACTATCTAAGTGTTCTCATGAAGAACTCCATTATTTCTGTCATGTACATTTGTACATTTTGTATATTATCTATATTGGTTATTTACATCTGGTCATATTGATTAGGGCCATTAGACTTTGGTGTGGCTGCCAGGTCATATCATGTATTTTGTATACATGTATTTCAGATGAATACACACCTATAAATTCCTTATGGAATAAATTCACACATAGAATGACATCATTAATATTTTGCTAATATCTATATGTATTTTGTCTATGATAACTGTAGCCGTTGTGTATATCCAGGCATCAATTAATGATATGGAACATACCAGATTCCTATTGGCTACAGGTATATTTAAAAGGACTTTTTTCACTGGTGAATTGTTTTTATTAATTATCTTTTCCTCACTGAAGAAGGCTTTGCCGAAACTAGTCTGAGGACTTAGGTTTCATATTGGTGCTTTTTCAAGCACCACTCTACATTCAATAAAGCATTCGGAACTGTATTTGCTGGCCTTTGGTGTTTTTTCGTACTTTGGTTTGGCCGGGCAAGCCGTACGTGCGAGGGGTGGTGTTTCTCTATGCCCAAAAAACAGATGCTCAAAATGGCCGAAGACTTGATTACCTTGATCAGGGGTTCCCATCCCCCTCCTGATAAGAGGCCTAGGCAAGAGACTGACTATGAATCTTAAGATCAGGTTTCCATTTCTTCTGATCAGGAATATTCTCTTCCCCCCTATGAGGATTCTGATGCTGAAGAATCTATACCTTCAGCTTCTCCTCCTGAGGGCATTTCTTTTGGGGAAACCTTACATACCATGAGGGAGCATTTCCACTGGGAGAGCTAAGATTTTTCAGAATCTAAAAAGAGGCTCAGGGATTTCCTTTTACTACCTCAACACAAGCCACTAGCCATCCCACCTGTGTTAGACATTGTAGATGATGTATTTTCGGAGTCTAGTCTTACACCTGACTCCTTACCTCCAGCTCCTGTTAAGCCAGACAGATATTACAGGGTTCCTGACTCTCATAAATTCCTTTTTTAAAAACCCTGCTGCAGACCCAGAAACTATTTTTCAGCGTCCCAAAGGAGTTAAGGCTTCCGCTGCAAAAAACCCTACCCCCTCTGACAGAGATTCTAGGGCACTGGATAGATGGGGAAAAAAGGTTTACACATCTGTTACCTTGGCTATAAGGGCCTTAAACTGTCAGTTTCATACGCTCAAATATCAGCAACATGTCATGGCATTGCTTAAACAGAAAATGTTGTTATACTCTGAATGTGCAGAAAACAAGGAAATGCAGGATTTATTGCATGCAGCTGAACAAGTTGGAAAGCATACTTTGCAATGTGGTTTTGATTCTTTAGAGGCCTCCTGCAGGACCACAGTTACAGGTTCTGTTATTAGGAGGCATGCTTGGTTAAAGGAACAAAATCTGCCTGATCATGTTAAAGTAAAATTATTAGATGCACCTTTACAGCATGATACTTTGTTTGGTGTTAAGGCAGAAGAGGTGTTAAAGAAAATGGAGGACAAAGCTAAATCTATGCAAACGGTCAAAAATTTTTTACAAGTACAGCCACATAGGTTTAGTAGACACTGGCCAACAAAGAATTGGTCCTTTCCTGTGTCAGACAGACCTCAAAGGGGCAGAACCAGATGTCCTAGAGGCAGATCCCAGGCGCAAGGTTCATTCCGCTCAAAACAATGGGGAGCTTCTACCTCCAAAGTGGGAGAAGACAAATCACAACCATTCCGGAATCAGTCCCAGTGACTTCCCCCTGCCTGCACCAAATACTTATCTCCTGAGAGCACCCTTAGGGGGAAAATTAGCACTTTTTTCTCAAAACTGGCACATTATAACCCAGGACAAGTGGGTCTTAAATATCGTGTCACAAGGCTACAAGTTCCATTTTCATACCCTGCCAAAGGCAAACGACTGGCCAGATCTGCCAAAAAATCAATGGGCAGAGGCACAAAAACAAATCTCATCCCTCATGGACATGGGGGCCATTCAACTAGTACCAGAGCAAGAGCAGGGACAAGGATTTTACTCAAGACTGTTTTTGGTACCCAGAAAGGACAAGGCCTGGAGCCCAATACTGGACCTATCTATTTTGAACACATTCCTGGATATACCAAAATTCAAGATGTTGACTTTGCAGCAGCTTCTGCCCATGCTGGGCAAGAACGCTTGGCTGGTGACTTTAGACCTAAAAGAGACATACCTGCATGACCCAGTCAGACAAATATGCAGAAGATACCTCAGATTCAATTCTCTGCACTGCCCTTTTGCTTATCTACTGCGCCCAGGGTCTTCACAAAGTGCCTGGCACCAGAAATTGCATTCTGCAGACAAAGAGGAATACAAATATATCCTTACTTGGATGACTGTTTAATTCAAGCAGAGAACAAGGACATTCTTCTACAGCATCTGCATTTGTGAAAAGACTTTTAACATGCCTAGGGTACACAGTCAACGAAAAGAAATCAAAACTAGTACCCTCTCAAGAGATAATATTCCTGGGTGCAAGCTTAAATACAACTGCCCAGATGGCTTATCTCATGCCAGACAAAGGCAACTGACTACCTATTTCACAATGTTGGCAACAAAGGCCCAGTTATCTGCAAGAAAAATTCTGCAGGCTTTTGGCTTCATGGCATCCTGCATCCTACTAATTCCATATGCAAGACTGCGTAAAAGGAAACTTCAATGGTACCTAAAAATTGTTTGGACTCAACATTGCCACAGCCTAGAAACTATGATTACTCTCATTCCTTCCCTGCAACAGGAGTTTCGATGGTGGGCAAAGGCTTGTCACCAAAACAAGGGGCAACCATTCACATTATCCCCAGCCAGGCAAACACTAACAACGGATGGATCAGATTATGCCTGGGGGGCCCACATGGCAGGAAGATGCATTCAGGGCACATGGACCCCAAACCAAATGCATCTACATATCAATCAAAAAGAGATGCTAGCAGTTCAAAATGCCCTGACAGCCTTCAAGGACCTACTTCATCCAGGACAACTACTGATAAAGACAGACAACACCACAGTCATGTGGTACATAAACAAGCAGGGGGGCACACATTCTTACCCCCTTTGCAGACTAGCCATGACTTTGTGGGGCACAGCATTGACTTACCAAGTACATCTGCAGGCACATTTCCTGCCAGGAAGGAAAACTACTCTGGCAGACGAACTAAGCAGAAACCTCATGGATCCCCACGAGTGGCACCTAGATCCACAAGTCTTCAGCATGATAACAAGGAAATGAGGATGCCCGGACATGGATCTATTTGCCTCCCCTCACAACTACCAACTAAAACAATTCTGTACAAGGATTTATCACAGACAAGCATGGAAAGTGGATGCCCTATCTTTCAGCTGGAAAAACCTATCAGTATATGCATTTCCCCCTTTGCCTCTCCTCCCCAAGGTACTCCTAAAGGTCAGACAGGAGAAGCCAAGGATGATACTGATTGCCAAAAACTGGCCCCGCCAGTACTGGTATCCAATACTAAGGAGCTTGTCGCAATGCCCAGCGTGGACTTTACCTCAGATACCTCATCTACTGTCCCAGCAAAACAATCAGATCCTGCACAGACAACTCAGGACTTTAAACCTGGCAGCATGGCGGATAATGTAGTCATACAAAACACACCTCTCAGTAAAGTTGTGATGGATGTCATTTTGGAGGCCAGAAGGCCTAGTACTAGAAAATCTTATGCTGGAAAATGGAAGAGATTCTGTGCTTGGAACCAGGCACAAGGAACTGATACAGCTGTGCCAAATATTCCACAGATTTTGCAATACTTAACTGAGATGCTGGACAAAGGTCTATCTTTTTCATCTATTAAAATTCATGCCTCTGCCATTTCGGCTCATTACAATACAGAGCCACCAATCTTTTCTCATCCCTTACTAAAACAGTACCTCAGAGGAGCCAAAAATTTAAGGCCTCCAAGGTGATCACCAATGCCTGCATGGGACCTCAACTATGTCTTGGAAAAACCCACCCTGCCTCCTTTTGAGCCATCTGCTACTGCTGATATAAAGTTTTTATCCTGGAAAACAGCTCTGCTCCTAGCAATAACTTCTGCAAGACGAGTTTCATATCTTCAGGCACTCATGGCTGTGGAACCTTTTATCATGTTTTATCCAGACAGGGTCTCTCTGAGGACAAAACCAACATTTATGCCTAAGGTGGTGTCCACTGTGTCTCTTAAACAAACTGTCCATCTGCCAACTTTTTATCCAAATCCACAGAACAAGGGGAAGAGAATTCTGCATTCTTTGGACGTACACAAACAGCTTAGATTCTGCTTGGACAGAACCAAAGTTTTCAGAAAGACAGAACAATCACTAGTGGCATATGCTGCAGGATCACAAGGAAAGGCTATCTCAAAGCAGATTGTTTCAAAGTGGATAGGCCACTGCATTCGTTTCTGCTACTTACACCATGGCAAGCCAGAGCCTAAGGGCTGCAGCCACTTCAGCAGCCTTTCTCAGGGAAGTACCAACCAAGGACATTTTAGAGGCTGCTACTTGGAGTTCAGTGCACACCTTTACAAAGCACTATCATCTGCCACTTTACTGTAAATCCAGGGCAGGCTTTGCCACTGCAGTTCTGCTGGGCCTCATAGCCGCTCCTAATGCTGTTTAGCTCCAACATCCCATCCATAGCTTTGGGACCCTACCCAAATGTAATGACTGCAACAGTGAAACACGAAGAGCATAGTACAGTTGTGTACCCTTACCATAAATGTAGATATTCAAGTGTATTCACTGTTGCAGTCCAGGTTACCCAACCGCCATCCCCCTTTTCTTCTCCTGGAACCTATCTTTCCTTCTCTGATTTATACAACCTATGTGGTGTATTTGCTTGTAGATGAAGGTAAAGTTTATGTTGGTGCATGTATTTATATGTATATAAATTTTGGCTACCCTTTTAGGGGGCACCTGACATCTGGGGCAAGAAAAACTAAAGAAAATGGCGTTGGCTTCATCTTTTATACCCCTGACGACCTGACGTCAGGGAAGGGGTGACAGCAGCCGACGGAGGACCCAGGACTTTGGAATTCAGGCTGACTGAGGGCAACCTGCCAGCAGGATTACCCAAATGTAATGACTGCAACAGTGAATACACTCGAACATCTACATTTATGGTAAGTGTACACAACTGTACTTTTATCCCCCCTAACCCAGAGTCCTGGGTGATTGACAGACGTGGAAAGCAGATCTTTGCTTCAGCTACCTTTGGTCTGCAGGTGCTGAACTACTTGGCATATTTCACCCGAATCCAGAGGGACTTTGTCAAGGAGCTTACCACGTCCCTTTCTGAGTTACTGCCTGCTGGGGAGCTAAGTAAGGTGTCCCCCAAGCCATTTACATTCACTTCCCTAGCTAATTCCTTGATGAGGCTGATTGCCAATGCTGTGGAAGGCGCCTCTTGAGCACCTGGTACAGACATCTTTATTCAGCATCATGCCTGGCTGTGCCTTTGTGGATTTATGGAGTCCTTTAAGGCATCCTTCACTAATGCCCCTTCGATGGACCTACCCTCTTTGGCCCTTCGGTAAAAGAAACACTCAGCCTCAGTGAGCAGGAAGGCAAGACCTTGTTGGCTGTGGGAATCAAATTTTGTACCCCTCAGTGCTCTTTCTCCAAAATGCAGGAAGGGGCCAGGAAAATGTGGTTTCACAAGTCACGGTAGGCCTTTGAAGATGCTCAGGATCAGCCCTGTTATAGAGGTTGGGGGGAGAGGGATCAACATCAGACACCTCCCCAGAGGCAGAGGGGTCCACATCCACAAAATCAGGACTCCAGGGAACCTTTTTCCTGAGAAGACCCCCCCCCCCATGCTCCTGAGGCACTGCCCAGCTGTACTGTCCTGGAGGCAGTCGGGGGTCATTTGTCACTGCACCCTTAAGCCTGGGCAAACATTACAAAAGATCGCTGGGTGCTAAATATTATTTCCAGAGGCTATTCTATTCCCTTTTCCTCAGTCTCCTCCTCCAATCAGAAGATACCTCCCTGATGTGCCACCCCATCAGAGGGACTTAGCTCAGAAAGAAGTGCTCAAACTTCTTCAAAAGAGAGCCATCCAAGAAGTCCCCCTAGGACAACGAGAATTCAGAACTTACTCTCGCTTCTTTTTGGTGCCAAAGAAGATGGGGGACCTGCTTCCAATTTTGGACTTCAGTGTGCTAAATCTCTCTGTCAAGAAGTCCAAGTTCCAGATGATCACTGTCCAGTCCATCATGCCTCTTTTGCATAAGGATGATTGGATGTACTCTGCGAATCTCCAGGATGCATACTATCATATAAAAATAGACAGGTGCTCCTAGAGACTTCTCCATTTCGCGTAGGGGCCAATTACTACCAGTTCAAAACCCTGCCCTTTGATCCTACCATAGTCTCCCAGGTGTTCACCAAATGCATGGCAGTGGCTGTAGCTTACCTGAGACTGCAGAGATTCCAGCTGTTTCCTTACCTTGACAATTGGCTGCTCACAGCTCCCACCCAGCATCGTCTGGCCACAGCCACTCAGTATGTGCTTTGACTGTTCAACCAGTTAGGGATTACAGTAAATCTCCCCAAATCCAGTCTGATTGCATTCCAAAATTTAGAGTTCATTGGGATTCAGCGGGACACTGTGTCAGAGATTGCAGGACTCCCTCTCTGATGTGTACATCTCATCAGAACTCCTGTCCAATGCCTCCTAGATCTGACTTGTTCGCAGGTCCACCTTATTGTCAGGGCATTAGGGTCCATAGCGACAGAAATCTGTCTGGTGCTGTTAGCCAGATTCTACATGAGATTTCCCCAGTGGACTCTAGCAGTCCAGTGGTCTTCCCTGTTTCATCTGATGTCAGCCTCAATCCATCTCACTCCAGTGTGCAGGCATCATCTCCTTTGGTGGGTTCAGTCTCCCAACCTCGTAGCGGGCAGACCTTTTTCTCTTCCTACCCCCAGTGCTACTGTGACCTTGGATGCTTCCCTGTTGGGGTGGGGGGCATTACCAGGGAAAGACAGTCCAAGGCATGTGGTCCTTTGCAGAGAACAAACTGCACATGAATGTACTGAAGATGAGAGCAGTCCTCCTCACATTGCAAGTTTTTCAGGACTACCTTCCTCTGGGTATCAATGGAGTTCACATTGACGACATGGCTGTTGTGTGGTACATCAACAAGCAAGGAGGCACAAGCTCTTATCTGCTTTGCCTTGAGGCCATGAGGGTGTGGGAATAGGTGAAGTTCTCGGGGTGCTTTCTCCTTGCAACGCACATCCCCAGTGAGTCCAACATGTTGGTGGACAGACTCAGCAGGGCAATCCTGAGTCCCCATGAGTGGTCCCTGAATTTTTCAATGGCGAAAGAAATCTTCCTTCACTGGGGTCAGCCGAGCTACGATTTGTTTGTTTCCCCTTACAACCACAAATGTAACCGGTATTTTGCCCTGATTCCCCCAGTCGGGGAGTCCCCCAGGGATGCTCTGGTTCACGATTGGCCTACGAGTCTCCTTTATGCCTGTCCTCCTATACCTGTCATTCCCAGAGTGCTTCAGAAAGCTCGACGCCTCAAGGCCACCTTGATCCTTATCGCCCCCTTTTAGAATGAGCAGGTGTGGTTCCGCTCCTGCAGTCTCATTTGAAGTTCCCCCCTCAGGTACTAGATCCCCCTTCCGGGTCTGATTTCCCATCCCTCCCAGCTTCTTACCCCCAACCTTCAAACTGTTCATCTGATGGCATGGTTTGTCCACTTCCCGTAATCTTGAATCAGTCCAGGCTTGCTTCTCCTGTCAAGAACATTATTCTGGTCTCTCCGAAATCATCCACTAGCAAGGTATATGCAAGTAAGTGGAAAAACATTTTCTAGTTGGGCCAAATAGCGAAATCTGGATCCCTTCTCTGCTGCCGTCCCAGACATCTTACTGCTCTTGTCTTCACTTTTTAAGAAGGGGCTAGCTTCTCTACTATCAAAGTGCAGTTGGTGGCTATCTCCAATTTTCATGTTTGCGAGGAACCTGCTTTCTCCTGTCACCTTTGTAAGGCATTTCTGAAGGGTGTTTTTCTGCTCCGGCCTGCTGTCAAGGATCCTCCCCCCTTAGAACATTTCTCTTACACAGTGTCCCTTTGAGCCTGCTGCTACATGTGACATGAAATTTTTGTCATGGAAGATCGCCTTTCTGGTAGCCATAACTTCGGCAAGAAGAGTTTCAGAGTTGCAGACTCTATCTATCAAACCACCTTACATGGTGTTTCATAAAAATAGAGTGGTTCTTCGAACTAATCCTTCCTTCATACCTAAGATAGCCATGGAAGCAAATCTAAATGAGTCTATTCACTTGCCAGTTTTCTCCACTAACGTTTCTAATAAAGGGAAATATCTGTTGCTTACACTTGATGTTCATAGACCGTTATGATTGTGCTTGGATAGAACAAAGGCTTTCCACAGATCTGTAGAGCTGTTTGTGGCATTTTCTCTTAACAGAAGGGGTCAGGTGGTTTCTAAAGTTACTGTTTCTCATTGGATTTAAATTGTATTTCCTTTGCTTACTCATCTAAAGGTTTATCTTTATCAGATCCAGTCAGAGCTCATTCCACTAGATCAATGGCTACATCAGCTGCCTATCTGGCCCATAATTCTGTAGATGAAATTTGTGTGGCAGCCACCTTGTCTACTTCTCACACTTTTGTTAATTATTATTAGCTTGCCATTGTCTCCAGGAACAGGGCTTCCTTTGGTTCCACAGTTCATCGGCATGTTCTTCCTTGAGGCCGTCCAGGATTTAGGGTAGCTGGGGACTCTGACCCAAGAGTGAGGAATAGTGACATGGATAACATCAGATAAAGAGTTATGTACTTACCATAACTTGGCATCTGTGTTACCTTATGTCACATTTTATCACTGTCCCTTCCTCCTTCGCCTGTCCTGTGGGATCTAGAAAAACTGGAGGTGTCCTATCTGGTGGTCAAGGTCTTCCCTAGCTGCTTTCTGGCTTTAGGATAAACTCAATCTGAGGGGTTAGAGGGTAGCAAGGGATCATGGAAGTGGGAGGAGCTCAAGCCTAGAAGCTGTATGCAAAGTTGTCGTCTCGGATCCGATGTCTGATCTTACGACCCAAGAGTGATAAACAGTGACATAGGATAACACAGATGCCAAGTCATGGTAAGTACATAACTCTTTTTTTTTTAAACGACTTAGGGTTCCATAGATCACTCACTGGTTGAAAAAGTACAGATCTGACATTGTAAATCTTTTGTTCATACATTACAGATAGGACCTCGGTTCTGTCCTCAGAACAGATACGGCCGTTTTCCAGCTTGCGCAAACCAAAAACTCTGAGCTAAGAACCTACCCACAACGCCCCTCTCCTAGATACTCCAGATCTCGTTTGCCGCGTTCCTAGTCAGACGTGTTAGCCATCTCTCTCAAAGCTAAGTAGTAAATTGTTGATTTTATGACAGTTTTTTCTTCTAAATTACTAAATTTTTAGTTAAGTTAGCCTTTTTTCACTGTCGCCTATAATCTAGACTTATTTCCTACCATTTTCCTTGGTAATTTAATTTTTTACTCTTTTTGTTACTGTCCCTCTCTATCCTGTCTCTGACAGGCCTTCACTTTTTACTAGTAGTATTCCTTAACTAACATCAGTGGTATTTTATTATTTTTAAAGATTTTTATTATTATTATACTTGTTATGGGCGGTCACGGTGGTGCAGCGGTGTGGCCGCCCATAACAAGAGGTTCTCCAGTTGGATCCTCGGCTGAGGTTCCTTCTGTGCAGAGTATGCATGTCCTCCCTGTGATCATGTGGGTTTCCTCCAGGTTTTCCGGTTTCCTCCTACATCCCAAAGACATGCCGTAGGTGGATTGGACATGCTAAACTGGCCCTAGTGCATGCATGTGTGTGCCTTCTGTGGAAGATTGTGTGCCAGGCTGGCAACTCAACACTGTAAAACTCCACTGCCAATCATGAGCGGACAGGTGATCCGCTGTGGTGACCCCTAACCGGGAAAAGCCAAAAGAAGATTATTATTATTATTTTATATATATATATATATATATATATATATATATACGTACACACACACACACACACACACACACATATATATATATATATATAATCTGTATACGTACACACACACACACATATATATATATATATATATATATATATATATATATATATATATAATTTTATCTTATTCTTTCTATAGGACAGCATTGTTTTCCTTACCATGTCAGACAAAGCTAAGTTGGGTTGTAAACAGTGTGATAAGTGTGGACGTAAGATGCCTAACTCAGATACTTATGTCCATTGTGTCTACTGTTTGGGCGTGGATCATATTAAAGCTGATTGTGACATTTGTGCTAGTTTTAGTAATCGAACGTAAGAATAAACCTGTTTTAAAAGGGTTACTCAAGATACCCTTCTCGGAGGCTCTGTCTGGATCAGAGGTCTCACCCCCTCCTAAGAACAAAAAATATTAGGAAAAATGGAGTCACTCGGTTCCTGCATCCTCATCAGTTACAGAACCAAGTCGGCTCTGTGCTTCGCCAGCACCCTCAGCGCAGACCTCCTCGGCACCAGGATATGTGTCCTCTCCCTCGGTGCTGACCATGGTATTCATTCCTATTTCAGTTCCAACCATGGCACCACTGACTTCTGTGCTGTCTTTAGTTTTCACATTGGCTCCGATGACAGTACATGCCTCGGCAACATCCCCATCCACGGTGCTGACAGTTTCCTCTGCTTCATGGGCTTCGATGACTGTACATACCTCGACACCATCCCCATCCATGATGCCAACAGTTTCTTCAGCTCCATGGGCTCCGATGACTGTTCATGCCTCGGCACCATCCCCGATCATGGTACCGACAGCATTTTCGGCTCCATGGACTCTGATGACTGTACATGCCTTGGCACCATCCCCGGCCACGGTGCCGACAGTTTTTTCGACTCCAAAATTTGAATATCTGCCAAGGAGAAGATATTCTCCAACTTACGACCCTTTCTTGGGGCAGAGGTTTAGTCCCTTTCTAAAAAGACCTTATTCCCCTTCAGCAGCCTTCTTTAGATCCACTAGGAATTTTTCTGAACTAGACCTAGTGCGGGTTGTGGATCAGCTTCTGGCAGCTAGGGGATTGCCCATTCCAGCTAGACATTCTGTCCCACCTGGCTCAGAATCCTTTACCTCATCTTCCCCTGCTTATCCTCCTCCAGCATCCTCCCTGTTCCCGGTACCAATGTCTGCTTTGGTACATACTGTTTCGGCTCCAACAGCAGTGTCTCCCCTGTCGGCACCGAACACCCTTGCTGCATTGGCTACGATGGAGCCGATGCTTTTTCAGAGCGGTGCTTGGACCGTCCGTACCTTGGTACCGAATCCAGCACCTATTTTCTCACTGGCACCATGTCCATGGTTCTGACGGCTTCCAGTTCCCCTGGAACCCCTCAACTGGAGGTGAGCTAGAGTGGGCCTGCTCTACAGATGATGGAAAGGTTCATAGGTAGGTACTAGGCTATTGGCCCTAGGGCCTATATAAGCCTAGCCAAAAATGTACCCTGGCTTTCACCACCCAAGAAAACTATTTTCCTGTGCCCCTGTCGAGCAGAGACACAGAAGTGATCCCTGGGGTGAATTTCCCATTTCCCATACAGTCATCAAGATTCTTGAAGAGTGCTAATGAGGAGCTCTGTTTGACATAGATAGGTAGTCTGTTCCAGAGTATGGGAAGTCTCTGGGACAGGAATCTATCCCTCCAGCATGTTCTGTTTATTGTGGTGACAAGGTTAAAGTCACTAAAGCGTGTAGCTTGGAGGGATCTGGATTTCTTTAAGTGGAGCAAGTCCAACAGCTCTGGGTTTGACATAGCTTTGTATGTTAGGCAGAGATCGCCTCTGAGTGGGCGATATGCGACGGAATAAAGCTGGAGTTTTTTGAGACTGTCTGCGTAGGGCATCTGTTTGAGGACAGTAATCCTCTTTGTGAGGTATTTCTGTGGCCTTTCCAGTTGTTGTAGATGTCTTGTGAGGTACATACCAAAAGGGGCGTTGTACTCTATAATGGGTCTAATGAGTGATGAGGAGAGGGGAATAATGACCTCTTTTTTTCTGGATGAGAAACCTTTTCTGATGAGGTGAGTCATGTAGAAGGATTTCCTGAACACTGTGGCAATGTGATTATCAAAGGAGAGACTACTGTCCACCTGTGTCCCAAGGTCTCATCACATTCTCAGCATTAAGTAGACTACCAGCTATGTGGTAGTTCATGGGTACAGAGTTTTTACCAAAGGGGATGACAATACACTTTTTGGCATTGAGCTTCAGGCCATGGCTTTGACACCAGGCATCTGTCTCAGTGAGGCCCTTTTGTAGTATGTCCACATCGTTAGGAGTTTCGATTATGGCTCCTAGTTTGCAGTCATCTGCAAACTTTGTTAGCCAAAGACCTTCTTCGTTAGCCTGTACTTCAGAGAAGTAGATACCAAACAGGAGTGGACCCAGGACTGAACCCTGTGGTACTCCACTTGTCACTGGTCTGAAGTTGGATTTGGAGTTGGCTACTTTCACAGTGTGGGTTCTGTCCATGAGCCATTTGGCAACCCATCTTGTGACATAGGGATTTATACCTAGTTTAGTGAGCTTATCTATAATTCCAGAGTGGGGATGGTGTCGAAAGCCTTGGCGAGATCTAGATAAGCTGTGTGAACCACCTTACCCTCGTCTATGGCTTTGGTGACTGCTTCAAAGAAGTCATTCAGGTTTAGGAGACATGATCTGCCTTTTACAAGTCCGAACTGGGTAGGGTCCAGAGTTTGGAGATTACCAATGTCTTTGTTTATGGGTTCCATGATGATACAGTCCATGGCCTTGCAGACCAGGCTTGTCAGGCTAATTGGGACGGTAGTTCCTGGGGTCCGTCGTGGCTCCCCCTTTGTGGAGTGGGATGACTGTCGCGGTGCGCCATTCAGTGGGCACAAAGCCTGAGGTGAGGCTATGATTGAACATGGTATTTAGGTAGGATGCCAGTTCATTCTGTAGTTCGTGTAGAATGCAGCCTGGGATATTGTCAGGTCCCATGGCATTCTGAAGGCTCACAGCCAGCACCTAGGACACCAGTATCAGAAAACTCCCCTAGCATGCTCCTCTCACAACATGCTATGTCAGATTCCTGGGCACAGGAGTCACAAGAACCCCCTGTGAAGGGAACCCCTTCTCCGGAGTCCTACTCAGAAGATCCCACTGGAGAGCCACCCCAGAAGAAATGGTGCAAGAGGAAGCACCTTGACTCCCCAGAGGAATCTATCACAGAAGACACCGATTGTGATGAATGAGAAGGCTCCCCACGCTCTTCCCCAGACAACGTTTCATTCAGAGACATTCCCAAAATCCTCAAATAGCGTGGGGAATGGAAGTCCTCTAACCCTTCTTCTGAGGAATCAGTGTTTCTGTAGGCCTTTTGTGCCCAGCCATCTACTTCCTGGGTGACCCCACCGGCAGATGATCTTGTTAAACTAATTGTCCAGCATGCCTTGAAGGCCCTAGACAATGTAGAACCTGTCCCCCGGAGTCCGGACAAAATTTTATCTACACCTGAAGACCAACCCCATTGGTCAAAGCAGCTGACAGTTGATTCTGTGGTCATGGTGGCAGCTACCAAGAAGGAACTGGCAGAAGATAGTTCCACTGTACATCCTCCAAACAGGGAGTCCCAGACCATGGACAGATTAGGGAAGCGGACCTATGCGTCAGAGACCTTTGCCATTCGGTCACTGAATTATCTGGCACACTTTACTCGACTCCAGAGAGATCTAATTTCTGAAATGTCTTCCGCTTTGTTGGGGGTACTGCCTGATGAGGTACGTGACACTGTAGCCTTGCAGCTAGCTACCCTTGAATCCATCTCAAACTCCTCGATGCGTTTGATATCTCGCACCACCAAGGGGCAGCTCAAGCTGCTGCATCTGGTGTTGTCATGAGATGTAATGCTTGGATACGATTGTGTGACTTCACAGACCACTTTAAATCTTCCTTCGTCAATGCACTTGTCGACATATCTGCACTTTTCTGACCCAAGGTATGAGACACACTTGCATGTAGTGAGAAAGATGGAAAGACCTTATCTGCTGTGGGCATATGCTTTTCTAACCCCCAAAAGTCCTACTCCAGGAACCAGAAGGGAGGAAAGATATGGTTCAAGAAATCCCAAGGACCCCTTCGTGACACTCGTGGTGAACAATCCCCCAAGGGCAGAGGAGGCATCTCTATGGAAGACGCCCCTTTCAGGGTAGAGGGGGTCCGCGTACCCAGGGAGCCAGAGATTCTTTCTCCGGCAGACCCTACCAGCGCTCCTGAGCAGCAGACCAATTGCTTTCCTCTGGAAGCAGTAGGGGGTCATTTTTCTCTGCCTCTGCCAGCCTGGCATCTTATTACTACCAATGTTTGGGTGCAGAGAATAATATCCAGAGGCTACCAAATACCATTCGACTCAACTCCCAGACCCGTCATATGAATCCCCGATGTACCACTCAATCAGAGGGAATTAGCAGCCTTAGAAATAGAAAAACTGCTAAGAAAAAGAGTCATCCAACCAGTCCTACCAGAACAGACAGGATCCAGGTTTTACTCGAGGTTCTTTTTAGTGCCAAAAAAGACAGGGGACTGGAGGCCAATCCTGGATCTCAGCCTACTGAACAAATTTATCAAACCTCAGAAATTCCGGATGGTCACAGTACAGTCCATTCTTCCCTTCCTAGGGAGGAACAATTGGATGTGCTCTATAGACCTAGATGGATCACCATTCCCGGAGGTTTCTCCACTTCTGTCTTCGTGCCAATCACTACCAGTTCAGGGCACTGCCATTCGGTCTCTCAACAGCCCCCCAAGTGTTCACCAAATGTATGGCAGTTGTGGTAGCCCATCTTCGACTACAAGGATTCCAGGAGTTTCCCTAACTAGACTGGCTCCTCACTGCCCCGACCAGGAATCTCCTAGTCCGCAGCCTGTCTTACACGCAAGGTCTCACTCTCCGCTTGGGGATTACAATCAGCAAAAACAAATCTCAGATGTCCCCAATGAAGACACTGGAATTTATTGAAGCGGTCTTCGACACAACTTCCTGTCAAGCTTCTCTCTCCCCCACAGGCTTTTGAAAATAAGACACCAAATTCAAGACCTTCTTCCTCACACGTTTGTACCAGCACGTCTTGTACTGCAACTCTTGGGCTCCATGGCAGCTGCCATTACTTTAGTACCACTGGCTAGACTGCACATGAGAATCCTGCAATAGCTCCTTTCTGCACAATGGTCATTGTTAACCCACCCACTCAACCTCATGATATGCCTTGCAAACCATTGCAAGGAAGAAATGCTATGGTGGATGGAGCCACAAAAGAATCTTTGGTGTCGACCGTTCTGTTTTCCCCAACCCACGGCCACAGTGACCACGGACGCTTCACTGTTAGGATGGGGGGGGGGCATTTTCAAAGAAAGACTGTCCAAGGCACCTGGACCCCATCTCGGCCAACTTGCACATAAATGTCCTGGAACTGAGGGCAGTTCTCTTAGCATTGCAAGCGTTCTATGCATCCCTACCCTCGGGGACCATTGCAATTCAGTCAGACAACATGTCAGTCATCTGGTATATCAACAAACAAGGCAGAACCAGATCTTACCCCCTGTGTTGGGAAGCCATGAGGATTTGGCACTGGGAAGTAGCTTCCAGTCTTTTTCTTATAGCAACACACATTCCCGGGAGTTCCAACCTTATTGCGGACAACCTGAGCAGGAACATCCTGATGCCTCACGAGTGGTCCCTCAACCCTGTAATCACAGATCGGATCTTCCAACTTTGGGGCAAGCCTTGCTATAACCGGTTCGCTTCCCCCCGAACTACAAATGCAAGAGCTATTTTGCCTTGATCCCCCTCAGGGGGAACCACCGAGGGATGCCTTAATGCATGATTGGCCCCCGGGTCTTCTGTATGCTTTTCCCCCATTTCCCCTTATTCCAGAATTTCTCCAGAAAGCTCAGAGGTTGAAAAGCAAAGTGATCCTCATTGCTCCCTACTGGCCACGTCAAGTCTGGTTCCCTTTTCTATGGTCTCATCTGATTCGTAGCCCGTGGATCCTAAATCATTCCCAGGACCTATTATCTCATCCTCAGGGATTGATACATTCGACCCTGCACAGTCTCAAGCTCACAGCTTGGTTCCTCCACTTCCAATGATTGCTAGGCTGTCTGACATCCTATCTCCTGTTCATGAAATTCTTCTGGCCTCACACAAACCTTCCACTAGGTTTATTCTAGTAAATGGACTAGGTTCTCTATTTGGGCCAAAGACCAGAACTTAAACCCTTTCTCTATGCCTATTCAGAATATTCTGCAGTACCTGACTACTCTTCTACATGCAGGAGCCTCAGCTTCAACGATCACTGTACATTTAGTAGCTATTGCCAATTTTCATAATAGTCTTGATAATTCTTCAATTATGTCACACCGCCTATGCAAGACCTTTTTGAAGGGAGTATTACATGTTAAAACTCCAGTCAAGCCTCCCTTAGAACCCTGGGACTTGACTCTGGTGCTTCAGCCTCTCAAAGGCTCTCCCTTCGAGCTCTTTGATTCATGTGACTTGAAATTTTTGTCATGGAAAACCATACTTCTAGTAGCACTCACCTCAGCCAGAAGAGTATCTGAGCTGCAGGCCTTGAGTGTCAAGAGTCCTTACTTGATCGTCCACACGGATAGGGTGTCCCTTCGTACTGACCCTTCTTTCTTGCCCAAGGTCATTTCTGGCTTTTCCATTAACCAATCTATTGACCTGCCAGTTTTCTTCCCAAGGCATTCTAATACAGGGGAGTACCTTTTGCACACCCTTGATGTGCATCGGCAACTTTGTTGTTATTTGGACAGGACTAAATCTTTCAGGAAAACAGATCAATTGTTTGTGGCCTTTGTAAGACCCAGATTGGGTAAATCTGTTTCCAAAGTGACTTTATCCTCTTGGTTTAGAAATGTTATTACCTTTATCTACCAACAGAATAAGCTACCCTTACCTTCCAGAATATAGACTCATTCTACCAGATCTGTGGCTACTTCTGTAGCCTTTCATTCCAGAGCCTCTATGGATGATATATGTGCAGCAGCCACTTGGGCAAGACCTCATACCTTCATATCTCATTACAAATTGGAGTTGGCCTCCAGGGGACGAGCACTGATTCTATGGTGCTTAGGAATATCCTTCCTTAAGGCCACCCAGGACTCAAGTAGCTGGAGACTCGGTTTTACCTGTAATGTATGAACAAAAGATTTACAACATCAGATAAAGAAGTTATGTCTTACCATAACATTCCATCTGTGTTGTAGATATTTTGTTCATTCATTACTTCCCGCCCTCCTTCTCCCTGCCTGGATTCCTGGTGGACTTTAAGAACTCCTGGTTAGGGTATTTGCTCAGACAGAGCCTCCTACCTTTTTTCCTATTACTACATCTTCTATTTATGGCAGGCAAACTTGATCTGGAGTATCTAGGATAGGGGCGTTGTGGGTAGGTTCTTAGCTGAGAATTTTTTTGCTTGCGCGAGCTGGAAAACGGCCGTATCGGTTCCGAGGACGGAACCGAGGTCCTATCTGTAATGAATGAACAAAAGACCTACTATCTACAACACAGATGGAATGTTATGGTAAGACATAACTTCTTTTTGCTTAAGTAACAGTAAATGTTTGAATATATCACTTTTGTGGAAGCCTAAGCTACACAGGTATAATCCTTCCAAGATGATGCCAACTGGCCAGCTCCTAAAGCTTAAGGGCACCTTCCATGTATGCTAAATGCTGAACCACTTGAGGAAGGTGGTGTAAAGTAAGTGGTTAGGGTACCAGGCCATCAGAGCTTCTTGTGTCAGAGTATGGGGGCTAGATCCCTTCTAGCTAACTAAGTGCTACGTGTATGCTAGGAGGAATGGAAGAGAAAATATCCATACTCTGGCATCATTATCAACCCCCTTTTTCCCATTTTATACATGGGGTTATGATATCGTGCCAACTGTCACCATCCCTCTTGATTCTATGCCACTCTTCACTCTTCAACAGACAGTCCACACCCTGGCATAAAACATAATAAAAGGAGGGAGGGTTTTCCTACTGCAACAGTGATCTATTTGAACATCTGCTGTTATGGTAAGTACTTACATAACTGTACTATAATCATCATTAGATCATTGTTTTAGTAGGCTAAGCTATATGGCTTGAACAACAGACTTAGAAAGAAAGGGATGAGGAAGAAGGGGTCAGTCTAGAAGTTCCATGGAGAATAGACCTAGCAAAGCCTGCTGTGGACATAGAGAAAGAATCTAATTTGTAGTCCTTGGTGAATGTGTGCACGGATGACCAAATTGCTGTCTCTAGTGTATTTCTAAAGTCCACTACTATCCAATAAGTCATGGAAGTATCCCTAGCCTTTGTACAGTGGGCTTTCACCCTGCATAGAAGTGTACTGTTAAGGTGACAGTAACAAAAAGCAACGTCAAGCACCAACCTTGTAGAAAGTGTTTCTTGTGGCACTAATTGTCCATTTTCCTTACTCTCATAGCAAATAAACAATTGATCAGAATTCCTCACTTATTTTTTTTTTTTTTATTCTGGATAGAAAATGTGGAAATGTATAGCCTAACTCAAGGTAAACTGTAAAACTGTTTTAAGCATAAATGAAGGATTTGTCCTCAAAGTTACCCTATCCTTCTGAAAGATTAGATAAGGTTGAATCACTGTAAGAGCTTGTAACTGATACTCATCTTGCAGAAGTCAGAGCAATAAGTAACACATTCTTTCAAGCTAAGAACTTCAAATAAGCTTCATAAGCAGGTGCAAAAGGAAAAAGTGCAAGTTTCTCCAATACAAAATTAAGATACAATAAGGAGTCACCTGTTTTCTAGGTGGGTGGCTATGTAAAACCACTTTCAAGAACTGTTTCACTCGAGCCATGGGGATCAAGGGGTAGCCATGGGCAGACGAGCAGAGATGGTTGAGAGATAAATCTTGATTAAAGAGTAAAAAATAAAGGCCAGAGAATAACAACACAATATTCTAGAAACAGAGGCTTCTGTACATGAAAGGGTCCTGGTTCTTGCTTTTGCTCCAACTAGAAAATCCAAATGCTATCTTTTAGCAGCAGATTTCTTAGCATCCTTTAATACTCACTGTGCATACTCTGAAAACAGTTGCACAAAAGGTATTAAAATTCTATCATTCAGGCAGTGAGTTGAAGAAATTGAAGGTTGGGGTGTATCAAACAACCCCTGTCTTACTTGAGTAAGTACGTCCCATGAGGAAAGTTGTGGTAATTACCCATGGAAATTTTCAAAAGTAGGGAGAGCCACCGTTGGGTAGGCCAAAAGGGGATTACCACAATTATTCTGGGAGAGTCCTTCTGAAATGTTAATATAACCCTGGTTATTAAATGAAAGGGTGGAAAGCCATAGTGAAACATTCTCACCCATGGGAATGAAAAGGTATCTGTCTTCCAGGCCTTTGTGGAAGGAATCTTGGAGCAAAATTTCTTTAACTGTCTGTTGTGAATGAAGGCAAGCAGATTTATTTGAAGAGTTCCCCACAGTTGGATCTGTCCTGTTCTTGCTTACCTTGTCTGCAACAATGTTCTTCTCTGACAGAATGAAACTAGCCTGTACGAATAGATTGTGACAGGTTTCTTGTTCTCAGGCTACTATAGCTAGTCTGCAAAGAAGATAAGCTCAAGTTCCCCACATTTGCTAACGTACTGTGGTGGTACCTGTGATTACCACTAGAGGGCCTGGAACCCAAAAATGATTTAAAGATTTGATAGCGTTTATTAGTACCATCATTTTTTGACTTGCATGTGTTTGTCCTGCTTATCCCAAAGACCCTAAACTTTCACCCTGTTGGATACAGCTCCCCAAACAAAGTCTGGGGCATCTCTGGTTACAGACTGAGTAAAGGCGTAAGGGAAAAGGGGGGACCTGGGTTGATAAATACCTGATCCCACCACCAGAGTACTGGAATCTGAAATGATGTGTGGGTGCTGGTGTTGGTCCAAATTGATTTTGAGGAACCACTGAATTCTCATCAGTCTGTCCAAAGCAATCATGAGTATTTCCTAGCAAATGTCAGAGACTACTTGGAGAATATCAGAAATTGTTTATTGTAAAATTCTACTTTGTCCTGATGAAGAAAAGCCATCATAAGACATTTATCCAAGAGACATTCCAGAAACAGTATCCTGCAAGATGAAAAATGTCTGTGTTCACCTAAAATTCCAGACTAAGCAAAAGGTTCTTTACTAAATTCAGGGATTATTGACAACTTGTAAAATAGTCTGGAAAAATAAGGCAGTTGTCTATACAGTGAAAAATGTGAATGGCTATTACATTAGCCTATCATTTTGTAAAACTGTTGGAGCTGTAGACAAGCCAAAGGGTAAAGCAGAAAATTAAAAATGTAAACGACACAGAAAAATGTATAAAGCTTGTGAAATATTTGAGAATTGGTATGTGATGATATGCGTCTTTTAAATCCAGACTAACAAAGAAAATGGAAAGGTGGAATGAGAGATCACAGAGACTATGGAGAAAGCATTTTGAATTTTAGGATTCTGATGTGACTGTTCAGAAAAAAAGACCTAGGACATGTCTCTAATTTCCATTGTTCTTTGGCAGCAGAAAGATTCTTGAATGTAACCCTTTCCCTATTTGATTTGGGTAAAACAGGTTTCATAACTCCATAAGATCGTATTTGATCCAGGATGAGTTGATTGGTTGGATGCAGAGGAATCCATTGAAAAGGAGTATGGAAGTCTCACTGCCAGTTGTAGCCTTTTAAATGATTCTCAGAACCCAATTGTCTGAGTTTATCTCTTGTCACAGAGGGAAATGAAGACCTAGGCTTTGGGAAAGCTTTACTGGAATGCCAGGGTGGGGAATGGGAAACATGAAGGGACATTGTCAGTCTACTTTTTAGGTTGTCCTTGATTCTGGGAAGATCCTCCCTTCATTTTTGAACCTCCCTGCCATTTCATTCTGAAATTGTGTTTACCTATGCCTTGCTGAGATTGTTTATTTTGCTTCCTATAAAAGGAATTTAAACTGGGTGGAAATTTTCTATGGCATTTCGTCAAGGCAGGTTTACAAATCTGGGTAATCTACTAAAACAGCTTTATCCTTTCATCAGATCTTGTAAGAATATCATCAGAAGAAAGGACAAATACCTCTTTATCATGAGTTGGGTCATTCAGGAGCTGAGCTTCGACATATTCCAGTAAACTCTGGGAATGTAGTCATGTAAGTTTTTTCTTCACTGACCTAGTGGTAGCTGCTCTAGAAAGAGCATAGTACAGTTGTGTGAGCAAACTTACCATAACAGTAGATGTTCAAATGATTACTGCTGCAGTGTCTTACCTGTATAGGTTACATCTTGCCAATGATATAACAGACAAACAACTTCCAAAGCTTCAGGGCACCTTCCATGTGTCAAAACTGTAAGTCAGGTAGAGCTGAGCTGACTAAAAAGACATATTTGGATGCCAAGCCCTTCAGAGTTTTCCTGCAAACAGGGAAAATGAAGACTGAGCAATGCTCAGAACAAAAAAGTAATTATTCACATCCTGGCATAAACAACACACCAAACAACAATGAGGAGTTGAGGGAGGGATGGAGCAACTAATGTAGCAGTGACCATCTGAACATCTAAATTTATGGTAGTTTACTTACACAACTGTATTATGTTCAACATATTGATCACTGCTGCAGTAGCCTTAGCTATATGGGTAGATCACCCTAGCTTATTACATTTGTGATGTGGAAGAAGAAGGATCCAATAGCCCCTAGAGAATGGTTCTGGCAAAGCCTGATCATGACTTAGAGAATGAATCAAGCTTATAATACCTTGTAAACATATGTATACAGGGCCAAGTTGCAGCTTCTAGAGTTTAATCCTTTCCAAAAAGCCATAGATGAAGCCAAGGCCTTGACCCTGCCTGGAATAGTTTTGTTGTGGTTTGTATAACAAAAGGTAGTAGCCTGAGACAACCATTTGGAAATAGTCTGTTTTGACACAAGTTGTCCCTAAGAGATGAACAGCTGATCCAAAGTTCTGAAAGATAAAATTCTTTCATGGTAGTACTGGAGTTGTCTGTGGGCATCCAAGTTATGGAGTATCCTTCCTCCCTGATTTATAGGTTCAGAAAAGAAAACAGGGAGATGGATAGTTTGACTTAATGTAAACTCAGATACCACTTTAGGTATAAAAGAAAGATTAGTTCTCAAGGAAACTCTGTCTCACCATAAGAGCTTGCAACTCAAAGTACTGTTTTTGCAGAGGTCAGATCAATCAGTTAAACAGTTTTCTATGGTAATAACTTCAAGTCAGCCAGATTAGCTGGTTGAAATGGAGCAAGTGTTAGCTTCTCTAACACAAAATTAAGATCCCAAAGAGGGGGCCACTGGTTTTCTTGGAGGCCTCTTATGCAAAAAAAACCCCTTTTAAAAACATTTTGACATGAGAAAACATTGAAAGAGGAGGATCCATGGGAAGACATGCTGAAATGGCAGATAAATGAACCGTGATGGATGTGTAAGACAGGCCATAGATAAAACTCACACAAATATTGTAAAACCAGAGAATGGGTAGCCCTGATTTAAGTACTAGTTATGTTGTTGGCAGCAACTAGAAAACCTTTTCCATTTCCTACTGTATGATTTTGTAGTAGCAGGCTTTGTCTCCATTAGCACCTGCTGCACATCCTCAGTAAACAGGTGCATAAAGAGAATTACAACCCTATCATCCAGGTGATCAGTTGAAGTTGACTGAGGTCAGTGTGTATCAAACACCCCAGATCTTGTATGAGTAGATATAGTCTACAAGGAAGCTTGCATTAGTTGCTTCTTGCCATTTCCAAAAGAAGGGAGAACCACTGTTACCTGGACCAGAAGGGAGTCACCACAATGATTTTGAGGAGTTCCTACTGAATCTTCAGCAGTACCCTGCATATCGGTTGAAAGGGTAGAAAGTCTACAGGAATATTCCTGTCTAAAAAGAAAAGGAAAAGGCATCTGTCTACCAGGCCTTCTTGCATGGAGTCTTGGAGCAGAATCTTTCAAGCTGATTGTTTATAGAGGAGGCAAATAGGTCTGCACAGATGGATCAAATTTTGGAAGACCTCTGATCTGGTTTCCATTCACAAGGATCTGCCCTTGTTCTGCTCAGCTTGTCTGCCACACAGTTTTGCTCTGATGGAATGTAGGATGCCTGTAAAGTGAGACTGTGCTATGAAACTATATTCCAAACTAACATGGCTAGTGTGCAAACAGGGTGCAGCCTTGTTTTCCCTTGCTGATTGATGTACCACATGACTATGGTATTGTATGTAACAACCTGAAGAGGTCCATCAGACCAAAGATAATTCAAAGAGCTGAATATCTTGAAAAGGGCAACTATCGTTTTATGTTTATGTGCTTGCTCCTGTCCTTGATATCCCACACATCTTACACTTTTATCCTTTCTGAAACTGCTCCCCAAGCAAAGTCTAAGGCATTTGTGATGAATGACTGCTTGGAAGAAGGGAAGACCTGGGTTTAGGAAAATTTGATATCTCTATCAAGTGTTTTTTCTTCTGACAAACCCCAGTATTATGATTTGAAAAAAAAAAAAAAAAAAAAAAGATGTTGGCGCTGGTACCAAAGCTATTTCAGATACCACTGTATCTTTCTCATGTGGAGTCTTGCTAGGGTTATCATGATAATCATAGATACCATGAAACCCAAAATCCTGAAGTATACCCTCACAGGGATTGGAATCCAAATGGAAAATTTTAGAAATAGCTCCAGATATAGATCAACTTTTCACGTGGATAAAAAGCTGTCTGAACTGAGGCATCTAGCTGACACACTGGGGACACAATCCTATGAGAAAGAGTCAAAAAGACTTTTGAATGTTCTCTTGGAATCACAGCTTCTGTAAGAGATCTCTCACTCAAATGGGAGTTTCCTGACACTTTGAAAAAGATTCTGCAAAGATAAACAAATCATTTAAATATGGAAAAATGTTGATACCTTGTAGCCTGTAATGAGCTATCAAAGATAGACACTTTGCAAACACTCTTGGTGTGGTGAATAGTCCGAAGGGTAAGGCAGAGAACTGATAAGGTGATCCAGACACACAAAACCAGTCATATCCAACAACTGGAATGTCCACAGAGGTTCCGCACTAAAAGAATAAAGGCATAAGTAAAATGTCCTATGCATTCTGTGTCAAGGACCTATCCCTGTATTTTGTCTCCTACAGGCTTTTGAGGGATGATCTATGCCTGGCATACAGGGCATTGTCGGACCCCATACTGATGGATCTCCTGCATATCCACAAAACAAACAGCACCAGAATTACCCATTCTAAACGACAACAAAGGCCTTTTTAAGCCTAGTCATGCAGCCCAAATCTCTGACAAGTACTGATACCCTTGATAAGTGTAAGCATGGACGTGGGAGATGAACCATTTACAGGATACCTTTTTGCATTAGACACATGGGTGCCAAACCAGGGATGAATTTCCAATTTTCCAAGTTGCACTTGAATTGGGTTAGGGAGGAACTCTGCTTCACGTGGATGGGGGGCCTGTTCCATAAATGAGGTACTCTCTGGGGTACATAGCTATCTCTCCAGCAGGCAAGGTTTAAGCCTTTAAAATGGGTAATTCTGGTACTGTTTGTTTTGTGGATATGCAGAAGGTCCATCAGAGTGGGGTCTGACAATGCCCTATATGCCAGGCATAGATCTCCCCTCAAAAGCCTGTAGGAGACAGAATACGAGGATAGGGCCTTGAAGCGGTCTGCATAGGACATATTACTTACACCCTGTATTCTTTTAGTGCGGAACCTCTGTGGAGTTTCCAGTTGTTGAATATGCCTGGTTAGGTACATATCGAAGGGTGCATTGTACTCAATGATAGGTCTGATGAATGCTCAATACAGTGGAACAATGACTTCCTTGGACCTAGATGCCATACCTTTGTTTATAAGTTGGGCAACATAGAATGATTTCCTCACCACTGTACACATGTGATGATCATAGGCTAGATTGTTCTGTGTGTGTCCCTAAGTCCCTCACTACTGGGTCAACTCTAAGGGGTGTGTTGTCAATATTAGGTACTATGGATGGATGACTTCCCAAAGGATGCTATTATGCATTTCTTGGCATTTAGTTTTAGTCCATGGCTCTAACACCAGTTATTTGTCTGTGTCATCTCCTCCTGGAGAACATTTGTGTCAGTGTGAGATTCAGTGACAGCTCCTAATTAGCAGTCATCTGCAAATTTAGTCAGCCAGAAACCACTGGCATTGGCCTTGATTTCTGAGATGTAAATGCCAAAAAGGAGCGGTCCAAGGACTGATTCCTGAGGGACTCCACTTGTGGCTGGCCTCTTTGTAGAAGTGGACTCCCCAGTTCTAACTTCCTGCGTTCTGTCTGTGAGCCAGTTGGCTATCCCCTGGGTGACATATGGGTTTGTACCTAACCTCTTGAGTTTGTCAACAATGCCCAAGTGGGATATTGTGTCAAATGCCTTGGCCAGGTCAAGGTAGGCAGTGTGAATGATTTTGCCCGCATCCATTGCTTTGGTGACCTTCTCAAAGAAGTCAGCCAGGTTGAGTAGGCATGATCTGCCCTTGACAAAACCAAACTAGGTTGGGACCAGTGTCTGGAGGTTTACTATATCTCTATTGATCGTCTCCATGATAATTCTTTCCATGGCTTTACATACGAGACTAGTGAGACTTATTGGTCTGTAGTTTGTAGATGGCCCACCTTTGTGCAGAGGGATGACTGTTGCCTTTCTCTAAACCTGAGGCACGAAGCCTGTTTGGAGGCTACAGTTAAAAAGTAATTCCAGAGGCCCTGATAGGTTATGTTTCATGCTATTTAGAAGGCATCCTGGGATATTGTCTGGACCCATTGATGCGTTGTTCTTGGTCTTTTAGAGAGCATTAAGGACCTGTTCCCTAGTGATAGTAGGGGGAGTTATATTTGATATTTCCTGAGACAAGGTTGAGGGGGAGAGAGGAATAAAGTTGGAGCTGAATATATCAGCCAGGAGATTTGCTATATTTTCTCAGTATAGGTGGCTCTATTTACAATGAACTGTGCACACAATTGTGTATTGCCTTTGAGGTTGCGGGCATAGCTAAAGAATGCTTTGTGGTTGTCCTTGGCTGGGGAGGCCAATTTGACTTTGGTAGACTTTATTTGTCCTTTGAGTTGTTTGTTTAGTTTGATGAGAGTGCTTTTATCCTTCTGGGTGCTGCACCTCCTAATTTTTGCCACAATTTTCTTCCTGCTGTTATACATTCGATTGATTTTGTGATTCCACCAGGGTGGCTTGTTTTTTCAGTTAGTTCTGTACTGCTTCCTGGTGGGTATAGCTGCCTCTATGCAGCTATTAACATGCATGTGCAGGGTTTCTGATGTTCATCGTGTTGCAGTCATTACACTTGGGTTATCTTGCTGGCAGGCTACCTGCAGTCGGCCTGAATTCCAAAGTCTTGGTCCGGCGTCAGTTGCTGTCACCTCTTCCCTGACGTCAGTGCGCCAGTGGTATAAAAGATGCAGCCGACGCCATTTTCTTCAGTCTTTCTTGCCACGCGGTGCCCAAAGCAAAAGCAGTTCGCAAGTGCCGGTCGTCCGACTCCTGAGATTTTCAAAGACGAATTTCAGATCCAAAGTCTTCATTAAAGCTAAGTACCCCGATGGGGAAACTTTTTTCTTGCTCCAGACCGATGTCAGAAAAAGTTAACAATTGTATTTCTTGTGGGAAGCAAATACCTCATAAGGATTTTCATTCTTACTGTATTCCTTGCCGAGGCCCTGATCACAACGTTGCTAGCTGTCGGTTTTGCGCTAGATTTAACCAACGCAGTATTACGCGTCGGTACGATTTTGCCTTTCATTACTTTGGCCGAAGATTCCATTATATAATGCCGTCGGAACAGCTGACAACCGGAGTTTACAAAAAGCGCAAGGAAAAAGAAAAGGACAGGCATCCGAGGTCCAAAACCGACGACGAGGCTACCGCTAAGCCAGTCGCCGGTTCGCCGGTTCACAGTGAGGCGCTTTCGCAGCCCCTGACGCCCACTGCCTCGGAGCCACAGGCCGTTGCCGACTCCCACATGGAGCCAACTAGGCCTCTGGATACTGAAAGTATTGGACACTCGGAAACTATCCCCTGAGATGGGTCCAGAGCCGCTGAGCAGGCATCGGCTTCTGAGGGTG
Organism: Protopterus annectens; assembly: GCF_019279795.1. NCBI lineage: Eukaryota > Metazoa > Chordata > Ceratodontiformes > Protopteridae > Protopterus > Protopterus annectens. The sequence goes on along the minus strand of NC_056729.1, from coordinate 655,423,859 downwards.
TTTTCAGACCTACACAGTTATATGTTAAGCCAACCTCAGCTTCAAAGGCAAAGACTAAAGCAGCTCTAAAGACAAAGAAACAAGTACAGCATTCTCCTGGACAGACTTCCATGCCTAAAAAACAGATGCTCAAAATGGCCGAAGACCTAATTACCCTGATAAGAGGCCTAGGCAAGAGACAGAATATGAATCTTCAGATCAGGTTTCCATTTCCTCTGACTCCTCCTCTGAGCAGGAATACCCTCTTCCTCCCTATGAGGATTCTGATGCTGAAGAATCTATCCATTCAGCCTCTCCTCCTGAGGATTATTCTTTTGGGGAAACCCTGCATATCATGAGGGAGCACCTCCACTGGGAGAGCCAAGACTACTCAGAATCAAAGAAAAGGCTTAGAGATTTTCTTTTACTACCTCAGCACAGGCCTCTTGCTATTCCCCCTGTGTTAGACAATGTGGATGATGTATTTTCAGAGTCCGGCCTTTCTCCTGACTCTTTACCCCCTGCCAAACCAGACAGATACTACAGGGTTCCGGATTCACATACATTTCTTTATAAAAACCCTGCTGCTGAACCAAAAAACATTTCTCAGGGTCCCAAAGGGGTCAAGGCTTCCACTGCAAAAAACCCTATTCCCTCTGATAGAGATTCAAGGGCACTAGACAGATGGGGGAAAAGGTTTACACTTCTGCTACTTTGGCTGTGAGGGCTTTAAACTGTTAATTTCATATGCTTAAATATCAGCAATATTTAATGTCACTGCTTAAACAGAAAATGTTGACTAATTCTGATTGTGCAGAAAATAAGGAAATGCAGGATTTATTGCATGCAACTGAACAAGTGGGAAAACATACATTGCAATGTGGTTTTAATTCTCTGGAGGCCTCTTGCAGGGCCGCAGTTACGGGTCCTGTCATTAGGAGGCATGCTTGGTTACAGGAACAGAATCTGCCTGATCATGTTAAAGCAAAATTATGAGATGCTCCATTACAGCATGATACTTTAATTTGTGTTAAAGCAGAGGAGGTGTTGAAGAAAATGGAGGACAAAGCAAAATCTATGCAAACAGTAAAGGATTTCTTACAGGTACAGCTACCCAGATTTAGCAGGAACTGGCCTACAAAAAAGCAGAGAAGACAAATCACAGCCATACAGGAAACAGTCCCAATGACTTTCCTCTTCCAGCACCAAGCACGTATCCTTTGGCAGCCCCCTTGGGGGGGAAAACTAGCACTTTTTTCTCAGAATTGGCACAGGATCACCCAGGACAAATGGGTCTTGAATATAGTGTCCCAGGGCTACAGGTTCCACTTTCACACCCTGCCAAGGGCAAAAGGTATGCCAGACCTGTCACGCAATGAATGGGCAGAGGCGCAAAAACAAGTTTCATCCCTCATGGACATGAGGGCCATTCAGCAAGTACCACAGCAAGAGCAGGGACAAGGATTTTACTCAAGACTTTTCTTGGTACCCAGAAAGGACAAAGCCTGGAGACCAATACTGGACCTGTCTATTCTAAATACTTTTCTGGACATTCCAAAATTCAAAATGTTGACTCTGCAGCAGCTTCTGCCCATGCTGGGCAAGAAGGCTTGGCTTGTAACTTTGGACCTAAAAGAGGCGTACCTGCATGTACCAATCAGACAATCTTGCAGAAGATACCTCAGATTTATAGCTGGCACTACCAATTCTCTGCACTGCCCTTTGGCTTATCTACTGTGCCCAGGGTCTTTACAAAATGCCTGGCACCAGTAATTGCATTTTGCAGACAAAGAGGAATTCAAATATATCCTTACTTGGACGACTGCCTTATTTAAGCAGAGAACAAGGACATTCTACTAAAACATCTGGCGTTTGTAAAAAGATTATTAATTTGGCTAGGGTACACAGTAAATGAAAAGAAATCAAAACTAGTACCCTCTCAAGAGATAATATTCCTGGGTGCAAGCTTAAATACAATTGCCCAGATGGCTTATCTCACGCCAGACAAACAAAGGCAACTGACTTCTTACTTCAAAATGTTGGCAACAAAGACCCAGTTATCTGCAAAAAAAATTCTGCAGGCTTTGGGCTTCGTAGCATCCTGCATTCTACTAATTCCATATGCCAGACTGCATATGAGGAAACTACAGTGGTATCTAAAAAGTGTTTGGACTCAACATTGCCACAGCCTGGAAACATTAAATGTTAAGTTGTCCATCTCGCCTTCATTCTTGCTGGATGGGTTCGGAGCCGACCTCGGCTCCGACTCGGCCACTCTAAAAGCTCGAGAGTTGGTTCCACCGGCTCGAGGCTCCCCTTATATCCCACAATGCTAGGCGGTATTACCTCAGATCTCGTTTGCCGCTACAGCGATCGAGGTGTTTGGTTTCTACCGGCTTCAGGTCAGTTTTTATAGAGTAATCTATAGTCTATTTAAACCCCTTTAATTTAACCTTTTATAGTTATTTCCCTTAATTTAGTGGATTTAGCCCCTTTTCCTTCTGTTTATCCACCCTTTTTTCCACAAAGAACTTATAAGTTCTTCCCACAGGCCTTCGGGCCCTTCCATCCCCTTAGTGGAGTGTATGTGTTTTTGTTAGGGATCTAGAAAAACTTGTGTTAAGTGTAATTTTTTCTAGTTAAACTTGATTAAAGTGTAATCGGTGTGTTTGAGTGTGTGTGTGGTTACACTTTCCTTGACAATGTCTAAGGACTCGAAGGTCTCAGGCTTCAAGAAGTGTGACTCGTGCTGTCAGAAAATGTCTCTGACAGACGGTCACACTTCTTGTGTGTACTGCCTGGGACCTTTACACCTGCAGGACTCTTGTGCTGTATGCCATGGCTTCAGCCCTAGAGTCCTGCAGGAAAGAAAAAATAAACTCATTTTAAGAGGTTTGCTTAAGCCTGAGGGTTCCCTTACTGCTACTTCGGGCAAACCCTCTAAGGCTTCTAGGTCCTCGACTCCAGCTTCTGAGTCGAGGCCTAAGGCTTCGAAACCTCCTGCTACATCGGCTCCGGCTGGAGCCGATGAGTCTCAGTCTGCAGCTTCTGTGGTTTCCTCTGCTCCGGCTGGAGCCGAGGTATTGGAAATTCCTGTGTCGGCTCCGATCAGACCATCGGAGCCGACATCTAGAAAGAGGTCTAGGTCACCTTCCCTTGGCTCCATTCATTCGGCTCCAGCATCTCCCTTGCTGTCTGAACGGAGCCATAGATCTCACTCTTCTAGGTCATCGAGGCTTTCGGATCATGACCTTCAGAGGGTAGTGAGTCGACTTCTTAAGTCCGAGGCACTGGCCCAAATGCTTCAGAGTCCGACTCATCAGTCGATGCTTGACCCTGTCCCTCAAAATATTCCTCCTCCGACTCCTTTGAGCTCGGAGCCGGGGCGTTTCGGAACCGAGACTGTGGTAGCGTCGGAGCCGATACAATTGTCTTCGGCTCCGTCGGCTCGATTTCTTCATTGGAAGAATCTCGGCCGGACTTCTTCGTCGGCTCGAGGGGTGAGTGGCATCGGACCCTTGTCCGACCCCGCTCTCCCTCTCGGTGCTTCGGCGCTGGTGAGTTCGGCTCCGACATCGGCCTCGGAGCCATCACTGTCGGTGCCGAGGGTGGTTCTCAGTTTTCGGAGCGGGGGCCTCTGGCTCTGCCTGACAGGGGTGCGTTCGAGGTCATGCGGAGTGTGTTGGAACCTTGTTCAACTCCACAGTCGGCTCCGTTTGCCCCTCCCTCTTCGGTGCCTCAGGTTATGTCTACTCACTCCCTCATCCCAGACCGCAGAGAGCCAGCTCCTCAAGAATCCCCTGTGGGGATCTCATCCTCTTCCGAGGCCTCTCCTGAATTGGCAGGGGAGCCCCCTAGGAAGAGAAAGTGTAAGAGGAAGCACATAGACTCACCTGAGTCTGTCACCTCTGACACAGATTTAGAGGATTCCGAGGGTTCCCCCCGTTCCCCTTCTGAAGATGTCTCATTTGCAGACATTCTAGAAATCCTGAAACAGAGGAGAAATTGGCCAGCCCTTAACCCTTCGGAGGATGAATCTGTGTATCTTGAGGCGTTTGGCTCTCGCCCTTCCACCTCCTGGGTGTCCCCCCCTTTGACCCCCTCATGCAGGTGGTAGCAAAAAAGGCTTGGACGGCTCCTGACTCAGTGGACCCCACCCCCAGGAGACCTTCAAAGTTTATCACAGCACCAACAGATAAACAATTTCTGACCAAGGGAGTTTCTGTGGATGCTATGGTGGTAGCTGCTGCCACTAAGAAGGAACTAGCTGATCCTTCGGTGCCTGTCCATCCTCCTAACAAGGAATCTAGGTCTATGGACAGGTACGGGAAGTGGATGTTTTCGTCAGCGACCTTTGCTATGCGTTCGCTGAACTACCTATGCCATTTCACTCGTCTTCAAAGAGATTTGATCAAGGAAGTGAGTGACATGTTGAAGGATCCTACAGCTGCGGGTTTTCAGGACAAGATGAACGCTCAGCTGGCTACCCTAAATTCTATAGCTAACTCCTCCATGCGCCTCCTTTCATATGCGGCTGATGGAGCGAGCAGAGCCGCAGGGACAGGTGTTGCCTTACCTGGATGCGGCTATGCAATTTTGCAGACCCCTTTAAAACGTCTTTCACTAATTCCCCCTTTGATGGATCATCTCTCTTTGGTCCTCAAGTGAAAGAAACCTTGACGAGGTGCGAGACGGATGGCAAAACTCTTTCTGCCGTCGGAGTCCGTTTTTCTACTCCTTCTAGGCCTTACCCCAAAGGCCAGAAAGGTGGGAAAATGTGGTTCCGCAAACAATCTCAAGGGACTTTGCCTGACGCACAGAGTCGGTTTCCCTCCAGAGGCAGAGGGGGGGAACAATAATGGTAGACGTCGCCCTAGAGGCAGGGGGGGTCCGCAGAACCAGGGCAATCGTGAAACTTTTTCCGATAAGCCCTTCCAGCATCCCTGAGGTGTTGCCCGACTGTCCACCTTCGGAGGCAGTCGGGGGAAGATTGTCACTGTACCCAGAAGCCTGGCAATCCCTAACTCAAGACAAGTGGGTACAGTCCATCATTTCCGAAGGCTATTCCATTCCTTTCTTTCGCATTCCAAATCAATCAAAAAAATCCCTTCCAGATGTTCCACCCGCTCAAAGGGATCAAGCAGCGTTGGAAATTTCAAAGTTGCTTGCAAAAAGAGCCATTCAGCCAGTGCCAGCAGACCAGCAAGGATCCGGAATCTACTCCAAATTCTTTTTGGTTCCAAAGAAAACAAGACCCATTTTGGATCTCAGTATCTTGAACAAGTCGGTCAAGAAAACAAGATTTCGGATGGTCACGCTACAATCCATCCTACCCCTTTTGGGAAAGGAAAACTGGATGTGCTCTATAGACCTCCAGGATGCGTACTATCATATAAAAATGAACAGACGCTCCAGGAGATTTCTCCGCTTCCGGCTGGGAACCAGTCATTTTCAATTCAGAGCCCTGCCCTTTGGTCTCACCACTGCCCCCTGGGTGTTTACCAAATTCATGGCAGTGGTAGCTTCTCACCTGAGACGTCAAGGATTCCAGGTGTTTCCATATTTGGACGACTGGCTCCTCACAGCTCCTACCAAGCATCTTCTTCTGATGGCCAGAGACTACACCTTTCGCATTTGTCAAAAGTTAGGCATATCAATAAATTGCGAAAAGTCTGTTTTGTCGACTTGTCGTGCTATTACCTTCATAGGCGCAAATCTAGACACAGTCAACATGTCTGCGAGACTAACAGACCAAAGAATAGCAGACATACGCAAACTGGTCTCCCTTCTCTTCCACAGCAACAGAGTCAAAGCCAGATTAGTTCTGAAAATACTGGGGATTATGGCGGCTGCTATCCCTCTACTTTTATTAGCCAGATTCCACATGAGAATCCTTCAATGGATGCTCTTTACACAATGGTCATACCAACAACTTCCGATGTCCCACACCATTATGATTACGCAAGCTTGCAAGAATCATCTTCTTTGGTGGATGTCTTCCCCTCAGCTCTCCCTGGGAAGACCCCTTTGTTCCTTCCCCTCCGGTTGCTACTCTGACAACGGACGCCTCCCTGATCGGGTGGGGGGGGCATTATCAGGGCAGAACAGTCCAGGGCATATGGCAACCAGACGAATGCCACTTGCATATAAATGTTCTAGAGATGAGAGCAGTGCTTTTAGCGTTGCAAGCCCTTCAAGACTCTCTTCCCTTGGGAATGATAGCAATCCAGACGGACAATATGTCTGTAGTGTGGTATATCAACAAACAAGGCGGAACCAGGTCCTATCCCCTATGTCGAGAAGCACTCAGACTGTGGCAATGGGCGATTTCTTCTCAGCGTTTTCTGATAGCAACGCACATCCCCGGGAAGTCCAATCTAATCGCTTACAAGTTGAGCAGAGCTATCCTCATGCCTCACGAGTGGTCTCTGAAAGAGTCTATTCTGGAGAAAATTTTTCTCAAGTGGGGTCAGCCTTGCTGCGACCTTTTTGCTACTCCCCAAAACAGCAAGTGCAGAGATTTTTTCACCCTATTTCCGTTACCAGGCCAGCCCAGCAGAGACGCTCTAGTCCAAGTTTGGCCCCGGGGACTTTTGTATGCATTTCCTCCCTTCCCACTAATCTCTCAAGTGATACAGAAAGCTATCGCTCAGAAGGCCTCATTGATCCTCATTGCTCCTTACTGGCCTCGACAGGTTTGGTTCCCCTTTCTACATCAATTCCTGTTGGAGCAACCTTGGCATCTGGACCTAGTTCCAGATCTTTTGATCCATCAATCGGGTCAGTTACATCGCTCCCTCCCCTCTCTGAACCTCACTGCTTGGTTCCTCCAATTCCAACCTTAGTCAGGCTTCCTCAAATATCTCACTCTGTTCGAGATATTTTGATAGCTTCCCATAAATCTTCCACTAGGAAGATTTATCTTAGTAAGTGGAAACGTTTCGCCTATTGGACTCAAGGAAGGGACATAGATCCTTTCACTGCTTCCATCCAAATAGTCCTTGAATTTCTAGCTGAACTCTTCCATGCAGGTTCATCTCCTTCTACTCTTAAAGTTCAATTGGCAGCTATTTCTAACTTCCATGTGGGCATTTCAGATTCTGCCATCATGTCTCACAAGCTTTGCAAAGCTTTTTTGAAGGGAGTTTTTCTTCTCAGACCTCCTATAAGAAATCCTCCTCCTTCTTGGGACCTTAATTTAGTTCTCACATCTTTGATTCTCCCCCCTTTCGAAACTGCAGCTTCCTGTTCATTGAAATTGCTATCCTGGAAGACTCTCTTTCTGGTAGCCATTACTTCAGCTAGAAGGGTCTCAGAACTTCATGCACTCAGCAGTCGACCACCATATCTATTGTTTCATAAAAACAGAGTGTCCTTACGAACCAATCCATCCTTTTTACCTAAAGTAGCCTCTGCGTCTAACCTAAATCAAAGCATTGACCTCCCTGTGTTTTTTCCTAACTATTCTAACAGGTCTGAACAAAAATTGCATTGGCTAGATGTTCATCGTCAGTTAAGGTATTATTTGGATAGAACCAAACAGTTCAGGAAAACTGACCAGTTGTTTGTCTCTTATGCAGAAGGCAGAAAGGGACTTTCAGTTTCAAAGGTATCACTCTCCAGATGGCTAACATCTCTGATTTCTTTTGCTTATGAAATTAGACACCAAAAGCTACCTAACAAGCCTAAGGCCCATTCCACCAGAGCTTTGGCTACTTCTATAGCCTTCCAAGACAGGCTGCCTATTGACACCATTTGTGCAGCGGCTACTTGGGCTACTCCTCACACTTTCATTTCTCATTATAAGTTGGATTTAGCTTCTAGACATAGAGCTAATTTTGGTTCCACTGTTCTCAAGAGTCTGTTCCAATAGGCCACCCGGGACAAGGTGCTAGGGACGTGGTCCCATCCAGCAAGAATGAAGGCAAGATGGACAACTTAACATATAGAAGTTATGTTCTTACCATAACGTTCCATGTTAGTTGTCTTCTTCTCGCCTTCTTTCTTGCGTCCCACCCTCCTTCCCCCTAGCCTGGACAGACCTAGAGGAGTTTGATTGTGACCTCTTTTTCTACCACCTCTATTGTATATAGGTATATGCTATACTTGCATATATGCCTTTCATCAGGTTTCAGGTCACATTCTTCCCTTCCTTTTTATAGAGGTGGTTTTTCTTCTTTTTTCAGTGGTTCTGGAGTTACTTTTTGGCTGGGCCTAGCTTACAAACGAGATCTGAGGTAATACCGCCTAGCATTGTGGGATATAAGGGGAGCCTCGAGCCGGTGGAACCAACTCTCGAGCTTTTAGAGTGGCCGAGTCGGAGCCGAGGTCGGCTCCGAACCCATCCAGCAAGAAAGAAGGCGAGAAGAAGACAACTAACATGGAACGTTATGGTAAGAACATAACTTCTATTTACCCTCCTTCCTTGCCTGCAACAGGAGTTTCGATGGTGGGCACAGGCCTGTCACCACAACAAGGGACAGCCATTCAACCAACCCACAGCCAGACAGTCAATAAAAACAGATGCATCAGATTATGCCGGGGGGGGGGCCCCACATGGCAGGAAAATGTATTCAGGGCACATGGCCTACAAGCCAAAGGCATCTTCATATCAATCAAAAAGAGATGCTAGCTGTTCAGAATGCCCCGACAGCTTTCAAGGATCTACTTCATCCAGGAAAACTACAATACTACAGTCATGTGGTGCATAAACAAGCAGGGAGGCACACATTTCTACCCCCTCTGCAGACAAGCCATGACTTTGTGGGACACAGTATTGACTTATCAAGTACACCTGCAAGCACAATTCCTGCCAGGAAAGATAAATACTATGGCAGACGAATTAAGCAGAAACCTCACGGATCCCCACAAGTGGAAACTGGATCCACAAGTCTTCAGCATGATAGCAAAGGAATGGGGATGCCCAGACATAGATCTATTTCCCTTCCCACAACTGCCAACTACAGAGATTCTGCACAAGGACTTATCACAAGCAAGCATGGAAAGTGGATGCTCTATCATTCAGCTGGGAAACCCTAACAGTTTATGCCTTTCCTCCTCTGCCTCTCCTCCCCAAGGTACTCCTAAAGGTCAGACAAGAGAAGCCAAAAATGATTCTGATTGCCCCAGACTGGCCCCGCTAGCACTGGTACCCAATCCTAAAGAGCTTGTCTCAAGGCCCAGCCTGGACATTACCTCTAATTCCTCACTTACTGACCCAACAAAACAATCAGATCCTGCACAGCCAACTCATGACGCTAAATCTGGCAGCATGGCGGATAATGTAGCCATTCAGAACACACCTCTCTCTAAAGCAGTGATGGATGTTATTTTGGAGGCCAGGAGGCCCAGTGCCAGAAAATCTTATGCAGAATGGAAGAGATTCTGGGTTTGGAACCAGGCACAAGGAATTAACACATTTGTACCAAATATTCCTCAGATTTTACAATACCTAACTGAGATGCTGGACAAAGGCCTATCCTTTTCATTAATTAAAATCCATGCCTCTGCCATTTCAGCTCATTACAATACAGAACCACCTATTTTTTCTCATCCATTGCTAAGGCAGTACCTCCGAGGGGCCAAAAATATAAGACCCCCAAGGAGAGCACCAATACCTGCATGGGACCTCAGCTATGTCTTGGAAAAACTCACAATGCTGCCATTTGAGCCAGCCAATACAGCTTAGATAAAGTTCTTATCATGGAAAACAGCTCTGCTCCTAGCAATAACCTCTGCAAGATGAGACTCAGAGTTACAGGCACTCATGGCTGTGGAACCTTTTATCATTTTCCATCCAGACAGGGTTTCTCTGAGGACGAACCCGACATTTATACCTAAGGTAGTGTCCAGTGTGGCCCTTAACCAAACCATTCATTTGCCTACTTTTTATCCAAACCCACAGAATAAGGGTGAGAGACTCCTACATTCTTTGGACATACACAGACAGCTATGCTTCTACTTGGACAGAACTAAAGCTTTCAGAAAGACTGAGCAACTTTTAGTGGCATATGCTTCAGGATCACAAGGAAAAGCTATCTCTAAGCAGACTGTTTCAAAATGGATAGGTCACTGCATTCATTTTTGCTATGCACAACATGGCAAATCAGTGCCTAAGGGCATTAGGCCACATTCAACCAGAGCAGCAGCCACTTCAGCAGCCTTCCTCAGAGGAGTACCAACCAAAGACATTTTAGAGGCTGCAACTTGGATTTCAGTGCACACTTTTACCAAGCACTACCACTTACCTCTCTACTCTAAATCCAGAGCAGGCTTTGCCACTGCAGTTCTGCAGGGCCTTATAGCCCCTCCTAATGCTATTTAGATCCAGCCACCCAACCTCAGCTTTGGGATTCAACCCAAGTGTAATGACTGCAACAGTGAAACATGATGAACATGGTACAGTTGTGTACCTACCATAAATGTAGATGTTCGAGTGTATTCACTGTTGCAGTCCAGGTTACCCACCCACCATCCCTCTTTTCTTTGCTGGGACTTATCTGTACTTCTCTATCCTATATAACCTATGTGGTGTATTTGCTGTTAGATGAAGGAAATGTTTACTTTAGTGCATGCATATTTATTGGCATAATTATTAGCCTACCATTGTGGGGGCACCTGACATCTGGGGCAAGAAAAACTGAAGAAAATGTCGTCAGCTGCATCTTTTATACCCCTGACGCACTGACGTCAGGGAAGAGGCTACAGCAACTGATGCCGGACCAAGACTTTAGAATTCAAGCTGACTGCGGGTAGGCTGCCAGTAGGATAACCCAAGTGTAATGACTGCAACAGTGAATACACTCGAACATCTGCATTTATGGTAGGTACACAACTGTACTTTATGAGGTTTGTATAGGCAGAAGTGTTGTCAGGGTTTGTAGGAACTTGACATTTTGCCAGGTTCTCATTTAATAGCAGGTTCACCTTAGAATAGTTCCTGAATATTCCCGGTTGAGCTGGGGGTCCAGGTTTTATTTTTACTTCAAAGGAGACCATTTTGTGGTCTGACCTTACCAGGGAAGGCATTACAGTAGGGGGTGTGGAGCACTCTCCGATATCAGTGAGGGCCAGATCCAGTATGGTTGCACCCCTGGTTGGTGTATTGACTATCTGGTCCAGAGAGTTTGTGTTTACAAATTCCAGGAATCTCTGTGCATGTTCATTTGATGTCATATAGGATTCCCAGTTAACAGTGGGGTAATTAAAGTCACCCATGAATATGGTATTGGGTTAGATGGTTAGTGTTTCTGATGTTTAAATACATGGTATGGGTTTCCTGGGTCATAGAGGGGACCTATAGCTTGCAAGGAAGTGGTATTAGATTTTACCTATGGTTATTTGAACATAGAGCAGCTCAAGTGCAGTGTCCTGTTTAACCAGCCTTGAAGCATATTTATTTTTGGTGTAAAGAGAGACACCTCCACCTTTAGTCCCTGCCTGTGAAGTAGCTGGTCTAAATGTGGGAAGGCATTATAACCTTGCACTGCAGCTTTATACCACATCTCAGAGACCGCACAGACATCGGCATTCTCTAGGGTAAAGAGAGCTTCCAGGGAGTGGAGTTTTTTGTTTAGGCTCCTAGTATTGAGCAGAAAAACCTTTAGATTTTCTTGGTTTTGATTTTCTATGTCGGAAGAGTTTCAGTTTGGCATTGCTTAAAAAAGGCACTATGGGGGAAGACAATGTTTTAGCTAGTATTCGAAAGCCTAGAGGGGAGAGATGCAGACCATCCCTGGCAAAGCAGCATGGTCTATTGACCACCTCCTTCTATGCTGACAAATATTGTACCACTTAGAATTACACCAGAAACTAAGACAATTATTAAAGTCGTTCATATTTTGGCATCATCCTTGGAGAAGGTAAAATGCTGCTGAATGCTAGGCTCATACCAGCCTGAGACACATATTCCGGGAGCTCTATGATGTCTCTCTTCATATAGTCTAGGGAGGTACATCTCAGGTCATTTACTGCCACATGGACTATGACTGAGTCATATTGGTAATTGTGGTCCAATGACCTGAGTGCATGTGTAATGTGGTGGATTCTAGCCCCCGATAAGCAACTGACCGTAACTTTCTCCTTACTCGGCCTGGTGAGAGGGACATCAGTGTGTCTCATGATGGAGTCTGCAGTGACTAGACTTTCTTCTTATCTTAAATGTCTTTTTAAGTGTCTGCTTGCCAACAATTTGTCACAACTGTTTGTTTTTTTTTTTTTTTGCCAAATTGGATGAGGCTTTGGAGAATCCCTTAGAAAATATGGAAAGGGGGGAGGGGCTGAAGAATCTTAAGAGATTTCCTCTGTCACACTTTTTAATAACCTCTGCAACAGAGGAGCCAAAAACTAAATTTCTAACCAAAGGTGAATTTAAAATCTCATTTTTCACATAATCTGAAAGGTTCTGAGAACAAAGCCTGGCAAACCTCCTCAAAACAGTAACTGTAAAGTTGTTCTATCTCGCCGTTCATTCTTACAGATGGGTTTGGAGCCAATCCTCAGCTCCGAGTCGCCCTACTACAAAGCTCAAGGCCAAGTCCCTATCCCATGATGCACCTGGAGTTACCTCAGAACTAGTTTGCCGCTGCAGTAGATCGGAGGTTCCTCGCATAGCTCGGGCCAGTACAAAATTCTTTTCTTACGATTTTTTTGAATAACTTGTTATTTCTCTATTTTAGAGTTAGCTTAGTGCTTATATTTCTTATAGCTTTATTGTGTGTATTCCCTTTCCTTGGTGTGCCTTTTCTTGATTAGATAATAGCTCTCTTTGGCCTTGTTTTTTGCTATAGGCCTTGTTATATTTAGTGTAGATTAATTAGTAGTTGTGTGCTTTTGAACAGTGACAGTTTGTCACAGCTTTTTGATATATATATATATAGATTAGATATAGATATTAGAGTGCTTAGAAAAGTAGCTATAGTGTTTGTGTGTGTGTTTAATACCATATTTAGCCCATAGTTTTTAAGGGCTTAATTTGAAATAGTTTTTTGGGTGTGTCTTGTTTTACTACCTTACCTTTTCTTGAGACTGTATATTCCATTATGGCTGACCAGGATAAGGGTAAACATCCTAAATCAGGTTTTAAGAGATGTCCAAAATGTGGACAGAAAATGTCTATCTCTGATAGCCATGTGAATTGTGTATACTGTTTGGGAGCATTGCACCTTCAGGAAAGCTGCTCCATTTGTCATTCCTTCTCTTCTAGGGTTCTTCAGGAGAGAAAGAAAAAGTTAATTGACAGAGGAGTAGTCAAACCATCTTTTCAGGAAGATTTGAGTGACCAGGACAGGTCTAGTAATCCTCAAAGTCTTCTAAGGCTTCTTATTCTTTGGAAGTTAAAAAAAAAATCAAAGAAACCTTCGACATCGGCTCCACAGCCCTCAGAGCCGAGCGTCTTGTCTTTTCAGAGCCAGTCCCCAGTCCTGGAACCGGTATCCAAGGTACCTAAATCGCCGATCCTTCAATCAGAACCCCCATTCATCCCAGTCCTCGATTAGCCTTTCCGATTTGGATGTGGATCGTGTGGTGCAGAAGTTACTACAGGCACCGGCGTTTGCAAAAAATTGTATCAGCTCCAACCCAAGTGGTTTCGGAATGGAAGACTGTATTACCATCTACTTCATTTCCTGCTCTGAGCCATGCTGGTCCTTAGGAGCCAGAGGAGTCAGACTTGCTGATTGTTGAGCCTTCAGAGCCAATGCTGGTTCCGTTTACTTGGACTTCCTCAGCGCTGATCGAGGAGTCTAGGAAACGACACTCTCCGGTTGGGTCTGGGGAGGATAGTCGGACTGACTTGTCGGTTCCGACTTTGCCTCTCGGGGCTTCAGCTCGGATGAGCTCGACTCCTACATCTGGTTCAGAGCCCACTGTCCCAGTGCGGGGGGGATCGATGGTTTCCTCGGATCCAATGGTCCCTTCTCATCGGAGCAGAGGTGCCTTCAAAGCCATGAGGAGAGTTATGTCTCTCAAGACATCTACATCTTCAGGTCCGACTACCTCCTCCCCAAAAGTGCCTGTGTATGCTTCTGCTTCACAGATCCTTTCTAAGCGTAGAGACCCAGAGCCTCAGGAAACCCCATTGGGTGGCCCCTGCTCTTCTGAGACCTCACCAGAAGTTCCCACTGATGAGGTTCCCAGGAAGATAATCTGTAAGAGGAAGCACTTAGACACCCCGCAGGAGTCTCTCACATCCACTACCGACTTGGATGAATCAGAAGGGTCCCCACGGTTCCCCTCTGAGGATATCTCATTTGCTGAGATACTAGAAATCCTTAGGCAGAGGGGTAACTAGCAGTCCACCAACCCTACTGAAGACGAGTCGGTTTTCCTGAAGGCTTTCAGGTCTCAACCCTCCACCTCTTGGGTGTCTCCGCCGTTCGATGAACTCATGGAACTGGTCTCACGAATGGCATGGGAGTCTCCAGACACCATGGAGCCTGTCCCTTGGAGGCCTAATAAATTTATTTCTGCCCCCCAGGAAAAGTCTTTTCTTACCAAGGGAGTGCCAGTTGATGCCATGGTGGTGGCGGTAGCCACCAAAAAAGAGATTTTGGAAACTTCTTCCTCTATCCATCCTCCTAGCAGAGATTCTACGATCATGGATAGATACAGGAAGTGCAAGTACAGTTCAGCGACTTTTGCACTGCGTTCACTGAACTATCTCACCCATTTTACAAGACTACAAAGAGACCTCATAAAAGAGCTTGGAGATGTTCTTCAGCATACAGTAGCTGCAGGAGCTTCAGATAAAGTTGCCTCCCAGCTTCCTCCCCTCAATTCCATAGTGAACTTGTCCATGCGCCTCATTTCATATGCAGCTGATGGAACGAGTAGAGCAGTGGGTACTGGAATTGTTCTTAGGAGACATTCCTGGATGCGCTTGTGTTCCTTCACGGAACCCTTTATGTCATCCTTTGTCAACACCCCTTTTGCTGGCTTGTCCCTTTTTGGGCCCAAAGTAAACTTTAACCAGGTGTGAACAGGAATGAAAGACTCTGTCTGCTGTCGGAGTCCATTTTTCCACTCCTACCAGACCCTACCCCAAGGGTCAAAGGGGAAGAAAGATGTGGTTCCGAAAAGCCCATGGAGCCTTTCAGGACACACGTGGTGAACCCCCCTCCAGGGGCAGAGGAGGGGACAATAATGGAAGACGCCGCCCTCACAGCAGAGGGGGTCTGCAAAACCAGGGCGACAGAGATCAGTTCTTTGAGATGCCCTACCAGTGCTCCTGAAAGGAGGCCCGACTGTCCTACTCTGGAGGCAGTCGGGGGTCGCTTATCTTTGTATCCAGATGCCTGGCTCAAAATAACAAACAACAACTGGGTACAAAGTTTAATTTCCAGAGGATATTTCATTCCTTTCCCCACACCCCCTCCATTGACAACACAAATCCCGGACGTTCCGCCCAGTTACAGGGAACAGGCAGTAGTAGAGGTCCAAACTTTGCTAAGAAAGAGTCATCCAACCAGTCCCAGCAGACCAGATAGGATCCGGAACTTACTCAAGATTCTTTTTAGTTCCAAAAAAGACAGGGGACTGGAGACCTATATTGGACCTCAGCAGACTAAACAGATCTGTCAAGAAAGAGAAGTTCCGGATGGTCATTCTTCAGTCGATACTTCCCTTTTTCGGGAAAGAAAATTGGATGTGCTCGATAGATCTCCAGGATGCATACTACCACATAAAAATGGCCAGACCATCCAGTGATCATCAGAGCTTCCAGCTGGGAGCCAATCATTACCAGTTTTGAGCCCTGCCCTTTGGTCTCACTACAGCCCCCAGAGTGTTCACTAAATGTATGGCAGTGGTCACAGCTCACCTGAGACATTTAGGATTCCAGGTGTTTCCGTTCCTAGACGATTGGCTCCTCACTGCCACCACCAGGCATCAGCTCATACAAGCCAGGGACACCACTCTTTTTCTCTGCAGTCACCTTGTCGCCATCACAACATACCATTTTTATCAGAGCAGAATGGGACACTACAACCACCACCACTTTGAGACTACCAGCAGAAAGAATCTTACTACTCTGTCAGCAGATCCACAATATCATATCCAAATACAAGGCTCCAGCATCAGAAGTACTAAAATTGTTAGGCATGATGGCAGTTGCAATATTAGCCATACCGTTGGGTCGCTTGCACATGCAGATTCTGCAAGAGTTCCCAATATCTCATCTAATAATAATCACAAACACATGCAAAAAGGATCTTCAGTGGTGGTTGACCTCTGTTCATGTTATGACAGGTCGTCCTTTAGTTTCAGCCCCACCAGCAGCCACAGTGACCACCGACACTTCCCTGATAGGGTGGGGGGCATTTTCAGGGAAAAACAGCCCAAGGCACATGGATCGAACAAGAGACTCATCTGCATATTAATGACCTGGAGATGAGAGCAGTACTTTTAGCACTGCAGTACTTCCAGGATTGTCTTCTTCTGGGAACAATTGCAGTTCAGATGGACAACATGTCAGTGGTCTGGTACTTGAACAAACAAGGAGGAACCAGTTCCCACCCCCTTTGTCGCGAGGCCTTAAGAGTATGGCAGTGGGCTACATCTACCCAGCGCTTTCTGTAAGCAATGTACATCCCGGGGAAATCCAACGTGATAGCAGACAAACTGAGCAGAGCAATTTTGTTGCCTCACGAGTGGTCCCTCAAGAAAGAAGTAGCGGAGAGAATTTTCCGCAGGTAGGGCCAGCCTTGCTGCGACCTTTTTACCAACCACATGAACACGAAATGCAGAAGCTACTTTGCCCTAATTCCCCCTCCGGGAGAAGCCCCAAGGGACGCACTCATACATGATTGGCCTCTGGGTCTGCTCTATGTATTCCCACCAATTCCCTTGATACCCAAACTATTACAGAAAGCAAAAGACCTGGGAAGGACCATCATTCTAATAGCCCCCCATTGGCCTCATCAGATTTGGTTCCCCATCCTTCGACTTCATCAGTTGGAGGACCCTTGGATTCTGGACCCATTTCCAGATCTTCTGATGCACTCGTCGGGAGAACTTCATCCCTCTCTTCAGTCCCTGAAGTTGACAGCTTTACTGCTCCAATTCCCAACATAGCCAGGTTCCATAACCTTTCAAATGAAATGCAGCAGATTCTGATATCTTCTCATAAATCCTCTACTAGAAAGCTATATCTTAGCAAATGGAAAAGATTTTCTATATGGGCCTGTCGAAATAACATTTATCCCTACCAAGCCCCTATTGCCTCCATATTAGAGTTCTTGACTATGCTTTTCAGTAAAGGAGCTGCAGCAGCAACAGTTCGGGTTCAACTTGCTGCTGTCTCTAATTTTCACCTTGGATTTGAAGGATTGAACATAATGTCACACAAACTATCCAAAGTCTTTCTTAAAGGGACTTTTCAATTGAGACCACCTGTGAAGTCCCCTTATACCCCATGGAATCTAAATTTTATGCTGCAACACATTATTCTCCCACCTTTTGAACCAGCTTCCTCATGCGATTTGAAATATTTGTCATGGAAGACTTATCTTTTTAGTAGCCATTACTTCTGCCCACAGTGTGTCAGAGCTTCAGGACTTGTCCATAAATCCTCCTTATTTGATTTTCCATGCTGACAGAGTCTCCCTGCGAACTAATCCCTCATTTTTGCCCAAGGTTTGTTCTAAAACTAACCTTAACCAGATTATAGATTTGCCAGTGTTCTTTCCCAAACACATCAACAACTTAGAGTATATGCTGCACAAGCTTGATGTTCATAAACAGCTCAGATTTTATTTGGATAGAGCAAAATAGTTCAGGAAATCAGAACAGCTTTTCATTTCCTTTTCAGATTCCAGAAAAAGTATGCCAGTGGCAAAAACACCTCTGCCTAAGTGGTTATCTGATTGTATCACATTTGTGTATTCAGCTGCTAATATGCCCTTACAACACAAAATTATGGCTCATTCTACCAGAGCAGTGTCTACATCCTCTGCCTTTTCTGCTAGACTTCCTATAGACAACTTTTGTGCAGCAGCCACTTGGTCAAGACCTCATACCTTTACCACTCATTACAAAGTTGACAGGGCCTCCTGTGGGTCTACTGTCCTGAAAAACATACTCCCATGAGCCACCCAAGAAAGATGGTGCTTGGGATGCTACCCATCTGTAAGAATGAACGGCGAGATAGAACAATTTCACATAAAGAAGTTAAGTACTCACCATAACGTTCCAGACTCGGAGCCGAGGATTGGCTCCGAAGCCATCTGTAAGAATGAAGGCGAGATGAACAACTCAGATGGAACGTTATGGTGAGTACATAACTTCTTTATACCTGTGACCATAGCCCTGGATAAAGTATGATCAACTGAGATTTACACATACTGTAAACAATGAGTAGTGATGAGTCGTACACATTACCAATGAATAATGACCTGTACAAAGGGAGAAACTAAATTATTTAATGGAGAGTTCTCCTTACAAGAAGAAACTGGAGACTCAATATTCCTCATACTTTCACAATTAGAATAAATTTTAACATATTAGCCTGAAAATCAAAGTTGAAGAGGTATCTCCTTTTTTCCATACTTATCAATAATTTTCCCATCCTTGTCAGAAGCATCTCCTTTATTCCATACTGGGTCAGGTATGGGAAAAGTTTACAAAAACTTAAAAGAATGAGGAGCGTTATAATACATTCTGTTTGCCTTTTTAGGGGCAGCAGGCTGACCATCTGGAAAATTGCAGGCAGTGACACCCACATCCTCCAGTGCTGACAGAACTGGGGGAATGGGTGAAGTATCTGCATAGTCCTTCTATAACAGCTCATAGTATTCTCCGAGGGACTGAGAAATGTCAGTGTTCTCCTACTAAAAATGCAGGCACATTCTGCAAGTAGTCTCAGAGAAAGAGACCCCCCCCCCCAGAAGAATCAGATATAGAGCTGTTCTTGGAGTCTGAATTAGAAAATCTTCAGCAATAGAGATCCCACCTTATAAGAAGAATCAATATCCTGAATCAAACCCTGAGCCAGACTCAGTGAATTACTTCTGTCTAAGGAAGTCTGAGGAGGAGTAGATAAATGTTTAGTTTTCTGTTTTATGAGGCCAAAAGTAATATTAATGGCAACAGCAGCTTCCCCAGGGATGAGCACAACATTCTGACTAAACAGAGATCCTTCCCTGTTCTGTCTCCCAGGGCCAACAAGAGTGGGTGTCCTTTACCCACTGAAGGGACCCCAACAGCCACAGAGGATGTTGTTAACCCTCGGTCCATAGTGACCCTAGGTGCTACACCAGTGGGAAACAGGGTAAAAGTTGAGTAGTCTAAGGAACAAGCTACAGCCATAGCAGAGTCACTTACTTGTGACTGAGGCAAACTGCTAGCCTGCTGTGGTGGCAAAGACTGATTAATTATTTTTTTTTCTTTTTGTGGCTGGAAGGAGGAGCGATTGTGAGATCAGTAGTTCATTCCATGTTCAAGCTGAAAGTGGTACCTCTTTCCCAGGGAAAATAAGCAGGAAAAGCCTGTAAAAAATTAAAGCCTTTAAAAGTCAAATTTTTTTCCAAACAAAAAATGCATTAAAAAGAGCACTTTAAAACCCTTTCCAGCTCCCAAAAATAAAATAAATACAGTTTCTCTAGAGAAAAAATGTTTTTCAATTACTCTAAACAACTTTTAATGTGAGAGGAAAAAAGTGCGCTCCCTTTTAAAAGTACAGTTAGCTTTCATGACAGTCTGTTAAAACATACATTCTTAGCTTAAAAATAACTTTTCTAAACAGCAAAGTACAATAAAATACTTTTTATAATGTAGAATTTTTTTCCCCAAAGGGAGCTTATCTGCCTGCCCAGCAAAGGAACAGGACAAGCTGAACGTCGATCCTCGAAAGCATGCAAAGGAGTTCTCTCTTCAACAGCAGGAAATCTCTGAAGGGCTTGGCATCCAAATCCATCTTTTTAGTCAGCTCAGCTCGAGCTGACTGGTTGTTTGGGCATGTTGACGGTATCCTGAAGCTTTTGAAGCTGGCCAGCCATTATATGCTTCATAGGATATAACCCATATAGCTAAGTCTACTGCAGCAGTGATCAATATGATGAACATCAGCAGTTTCATAAGGCTATTTCAGAAAGTGTTTGGTTACTTTTTATTTTTTATTTTTATTTAACATTTGTTTACTGGGAAAGTCCAACTGGACACGGGTCCATTTTCAGCGGAGGCCTGGGGAGAAAAGCTCCAAAAATCACAAGAATGTATAACAGTAAAATTGTAGTTGAAAAAATACAGAGAATAGTATATAGCACTAAAATGCGAACCGTGCAATAAAAAACATAATTGAATTATTTACAGGTCATACAGTACAAAAATGTAATTGACTTATTTACATGATGGAGACATTGCAAAATAGTTGATAAAAAATTGATATATGTATGTGATAAATGTTAGAGGAGCTGTACAATATGCAATTATTTGATTCAAGTTAAAAGAAATTCTGTTGCTATATCCACAGTCAACTACAGGCATATATTGCATATTCATTCAGTAGGAAGTAGTGGACATTTATAAGATGTAGGCTGCTAAAATACTGTTACATTAAACTAGCCAGGACCTGTGCAAGAGCAGAGCCAAGTTTCAGTTAAGTGTGACATCTAGAAGATTTTTATATTGAGCTATAGAGCGGTTTTAGGTTATTGGGGATGGTAGTTTGTTCCATATCTTGGGAATGAAGTTTGATAATAGTGCTTCCCGGGCAGAGTTGTTTGCTTTGGTGGTGCTAAGTAGTAGTTTATTGCTGGAACAGAGAGAGCGATTGTGTGTGTTAGTAGAAGGTTCTGGAGAGAAGGGGTTTTATCTGGATGATGCAGGATTTTATGGGCAAAGGATAGTTGATTAAAGAGTAGTAGTTGAGGTAGCTCAAGCCAATTTAGTAATTTTAGAGCTATACAGCGATGTGTCCAAGAAGGAGAATCGGTGGCAAACCTAGCAATTTTATTATGGAAGGAATCTAGTTTAGCTAGATCACTTTTTCTGAGATTAGTAGAGATGGGAGAGGCGTATAGAAGTGTAGACTAGAGGTGTGTATGGGCAATGGTAGCTTTTGTGTTTATGGTTAGGAATTGTTTATTTCTATAGAGGGTGCCTAATTTGTTATGTACTTTCTTGATGTTTTGAGAGATATGAATATCAAACTTCAAGGTTTTGTCAATTTTAACACCTAGAAGTTTGGTGGTACACTGGTTTGATAGTGGTTTTATTAATGGATGTTTGGTGAATGGCAGGGTTGATGAGGGTGTTCCTGTAGGGTGGAACAGGAGAAGTTTGGTTTTACTGGGGTTTAGAATGAGCTGGTTGTTAGTGAGCCATGTTTCGACTGCCAGAAAAGAATTGTGAGTTATGGTATAAAGGTCTTGTAGAGAGGAGGCTGTGCAGATCAGTGTGGAGTCATCTGCATATTGTATATCTGGTGATAGAGGGGTACAGGTGTAGAGTCTGTTGGTGAAGAGAGAGAATAATAGAGGTCCAAGGATAGATCCTTGGGGAACTCCTTATGTTACAGGAAGAAGGGGGAGAGTTCATTTTGCCATTGATCAACCTGCTGGCATCCTGATAGGCAGCTTTTAAACCAGATAATACATGGAGTACTAAGGATTAAGGCTGTGAGCACATTAATTAGTTGTGATTTACCATATTGAAGGCTTTTGAAAGATCCAGGAAGATGGCCGCTATAAAATTTCCAGTATTTCTGTGGTGGATGACTGTGTTCGTGAAGGACATTTGGGCTGTTGTAGTACAGTGATAAGGGCGAAAGCCATGTTGAGTGTTTCATAGAAGTTTTTGTTTAGACACTGAAGATATTAAAAAAATTAAAGAGTTCTTATTCTCTGAAGAAGGGAACTCAGTGGCTTATTTCTTATTTTGTCAAAGGAAGCAAGCAGAAACTTAGACATATGAGCCTAACAATTCACTATTTGGAAGGCTAGGGTGGGAGAAGTATAAACTTTCTTCCTAAACCTATCAAAGGCTTTCCCATTTTTATCAGAAGATCTATGGTTACCTGCCAAAAGATGTTCGGTCGAAGATGGTTTTAACAGAGAAATCACTGTAGGGTCTGATGTAGCTTATTGTCAGGCAAACTGCTGGCTGCAAAGAAAGCATTGCGTAATGCTGACAAAAAGGCGGAACAGCTGCAGATTGAGGAAAGTCATCCTGTAATAAGTCATTATATCTTTACTGAGATTCTGGATTTTTTTTAAATAAAATGGGCACTACTTGCTCATGCTTTTTGGTTCTTTTCTGCCCAAGAACAAAGCTGTTTGATGCTACACTGGATCTTCTGCTTTTTGGACTATCTTAGTCACCCAATTGTTTTTGCAAACTTTTGTTTTTAATGACAAAATCAGCCTGTTCTTGTTACCAATTGTCAGTGATATTGACAAGCCATTCCTTGGCATACCTATTCAGACAGCGTTTTTTGTACCTGGGAACAATGTGATGCCAAATAGAGTCCTTCCTCACCGCAGAAAAATGTAATCCTATGACTGTGAGAACAGCATAGCACTTGGATTCTCATCTCTTAGATCTACCACGTGGTAAAGCTGCAGCAAGGCAATTCCACCTCACTTGATATCTCCTGTACTACTATGCCTGAACTAGAGTCAGAGGATTTGATTGATGAGACATGGAGGCTACTGCCTCTATTAGTAATCCCTCTAAAAAGAAGGAAAGAAAAACATCACAGTGAAAAGTTATCCTTCAAAAATAAGGGAAATAGTAAGCATGCCTCTGGTAAACGTAAGGTTTAGTCTTCCCAACTTAAACATGACAAGCAAAACTTAGATAAGAATCCTGAGTAGACAAGTCTTTTATACTTGGGGCTGGCATTATATCTCGGGTATTTTCATTCAAGATGGGTGAGAAGTCATAGCACCCTTAGGGTCGTTCACACATTCAGGGCCAGTAAAGCTTATTCTCATACAGTCTATCCCTCCATACACATATTCACAAAGCCTCAGCTTCTGATTCAACCACATCAGTTATCAGTCCTCCTAGGATTAACGGTTGTCCATTCTTGAAACTTAGCCACGGTCTGTCTGTTGTTTGGACCTTTTGGTGGCAGAAATAAGTTAGTAGTCTCAGTCCAGCCCCAAGAGAAACACTGCCATCCCACTATAAACACAGATACACATTTTAATTTAGAACATCATCTCTGTCCTTTCTTTGTCATTTCTTTCCTTTGTCCAGAAATACGAAGAAAATAAGGCCCATCCTGGCTCAGTCCATTAATTACAGGAAGTCGTCAATGCTTTGCATGCAGTCTCTGATTCCCTTGCTGACAAATGGAGGCTAGCTGTGCTCACTAGACATGCAGGATGCCTACTTGCATATTAAGAGCCCCTGATTGGAAGTGCAAACTTGGTTTTGTGATTCCCAGCACTTCAAATATTTAAATGTGATTTTGACATAAACAATTTAATTGTGAAGCTTGCTGTTACACTTTAATGTTCAAAGGCAACACCCCCCCCCCACATCCCCTGATGGGAGAGATGCACTCCAGTACCTCTGCTACTTCATAACTCTAAGAATGTTATACATCAGAATTTGCCTGTAGTCCGTTTCATCCTTTCATTGTATTTTATGAATATTGCTTGGGGCTTTACCCCAACATATCGATCTGGTACAAGACACGCCTCAAGGGAAGACAGAAAAGTTATGCGAGGTGCTTGTCATGGTGATGGATCTTCAGTGGTGTCACTTTCACTTTTACAATATATCTGTAGGTTTTTCTCACCCACCTGATCTCTGTTGGTTTATCAGGAGTCCTGCTAACATGCTAGATTTGAGGGACTTCTGTAGATTTACATCACCCTTTTGGCAGGAATAAGGTTATTTTTAGTAGACTATAGTTTGATGGCGGGGTCAAGAAGGAACTAGAAAGCATGTGTAGACACCACCTATTTTATACACTTCACTCTTTTTTTAATTTCTCCAAGTCTTTTGGGTTTCTAATACCATGATGGGAGGCATACGCACTGTACTGATTTCAGTACAACTTCTTAGAAGAGGGGGTAGCATTTAAAAAAAAAAAAATGCATATTTTTAAAGGTTGCTGGCTCCTTTAAGGGGGATGCGAGCCAGTCGGAAGTGAGCTCACGTCATGTCCGGCTGGCCGTGAGCGGGAAAGAAGACAATCGCAAATGGATTATTTATCGCGAGCGGGAAATGTGAAGATGGAAGGCAATCGAGTGTCACGAACAGATTATCAGGTAAGGTTTGTGTGTGTGTGTTTGTGTGTCTGGGAAAGGATCGAAGTAGGAGTAGCAATAGGGATGGAAGATGGCCCAAAGCTCACAAGTCCAATAGGAGATAGAGCAGGAAGCACTCCCATGTGAACCTGGTTCCTGAGTAATTTCCTCATCATTCTGTCCATATCAGCTTCTGACAAATGTCTGTTAGACCTGAAGGATGAAGATGAGGAAGGGTGTCCAGAAGCTCTCTTGACTGGTGCCACCTGGAAGAATGGGAAATGCCACATGGAAAATGTCAGCTCCGGAAAAAAATCATTGTTCCCTATAAAAGGGAGGCCTGGAAGTTGTGGAAAATGGATCCAATGCAAAACATGGATCCAAAGCTTTAGATACCTTAGCTGCTAGAGCTGAAGAGAGAGCTGAGGAAGAACAGTGGTCAAGGGAATCACTTCCTAGACTTTTTAGCCTTTTCTTTTTGTTTATCTCTCTTGTCCCCTTTGTGCTTGTCTGAAAGCTTCTTTCTGGATAGTGACACACCAGAAGCAGAAGACAGAGCAGGTGGAGGGATGAGACCTTTGAGGACTGGTTTGTTCTGATGTTTGACCACTGTTCTATGTCCAAAGAAAGTGCCGATGTCATAACCCTCATCTAAGCGACAAGCCCCCAAACAATAAACACACTTGGTACTGTTGTTTGAATTGGGCATTTTATTGCCACAAGATGCATACTTCTTGAACCTTGTAGGTTTATCTGCCATGTCAAAAGGGAAAACAGCCACAATAACAAACATGGCAAATAGTTCAAGGACAGTTGGAAGAATAATACCAACTATGGTAAAGAGAAAACCCATATAGAGCAGAGGACAGCAAAAAGCAGTATACCATCAATGGGGATACAAGATATCAGGTAAAATACTGGTAGGAGAAGTAAAGTGTGTGTGTGTGTGTGTGTGTGTGTGTGTGTGTGTGTGTGTGTGTGTGTGTGTGTGTGTGTGTGTGTGTGTGTGTGTGTGTGTGTGTGTGTGTGTGTGTGTGTGTGTGTGTGTGTGTGTGTGTGTGTGTGTGTGTGTGTGTGAAAATGCCCCCACAGAATGCACCTGCTGGCTGCAGGTGTGTGTGAAAATGCCCCCACAGAATACACCTGCTGGCTAATGTTCAGGCTCAAACCCTGTACTTTGCTTCAGGGTAAGAAGAGCCTAAAGTCCTTAAACACCACCATTTCTGAACTTTGTTCAGATTTGTTTTTCTAATGGTTGTTAGCCATGGTGAGAAGTGAGAACTGAGAACTGAAGTTGTATTTCCCCCATTTATTGTTTTTGTTGTGTGTCCAGGTTGTTTGTGCTAAGGTGTGAAGTGAGAACTGTATTTGTATTGCCTCATTATTGGCTTTGTTTGTCCAGTTTTTTTTTGTGATAAGAGGTTGAGAGCTATCTAAATGATAGCCATTAAGTTTGTCTTCCTATTTTTCAAACTGCTGATTTAGCATAGTGGTATGTTGCACTGACTGTAATGCATATGGTTCTGGGTTCAAGACATGTATGGTGATAACACAGCATTTTATTCTAGCCACTTTCCAAAATTATACAAGCAATGTTTAAAATGTGTGTCCCCCCCCCCCAATAAATGTTGGCTTTTTCCAGATTTCTTGCGCTGCAAAGTTCAGAGATACAGTTGAGTGTTGACATTTTACAAGGAGCTGAGAGCTGCAGGGGAACTAAAGTTTAGTGCTGCTTATGCTGAGTCTGCTTGTACTGTTAATAGCACAACAGGTAGTGTACTTGCTTTTGATGCAGAAGGCTGTGGGTTCTTCTCTCACAGTAGGTAAATGCATTGCTGATACTGTACTGTGTTGTAAAGGGGGTGGATGCTGTATTCCGTTTTGGCAAAGATATCCAGTAGTAACTATGAACCTGTTATCAGTTTGCCATCCATTCCCTATTGCAATATTACTAGCGTATCATTGTTTTTAATGCAACATAGGCAATTTATTCCTCAAGGGCAACAGGCACTTTACCATGAAATATAAAGTTGTTTGCTAGCAGCAGCCTCTTCATTAGTTACAAATTTCTTTAATGTGGAATTATGCAGATGGCTTTTACTAGTTCAGAGATTGTGCATATTTACTGATACTAGTGGACTGTAGAAGTTTGAGTAGACTTTTATGATGGAAATGTTATGAATTGGGCTCTTTTGTCATTATTGGTGCATGCATTTTGTTTCATTGTTTACTGGAAAAATGTTAAAATCAATAAATTTAAAACGCTCTCTAACAACTATACTGTATTGTACAAGGAATATAATTTAATACAATCAGGAAGGTGTATCAAAGAGCACATGTATGTTTCATGTGCAAGGAGCCTATGATTTGAAAACAGCCCAAAGTTAATCTTTATCTACCACTGGCAAAATGTATTTTCTTTGAATGTGAGTTTTAATGCTGTTTCAATGAATGTGAGTTTCAAGGGCAGAGAAGTTTTAATGCTAAGTCTAGTTTCATTGTGAGACTACATTGCTTTGTTTAGCAGATATTTATTGGTGTTCTTGCTGTAAAATGCAAAATAAAACTTTTCTGGCAAATCATTTAGGAATGAAGTCACTAAATAATGACCAACATTAAATTTCAGACGTCACAATCTTCAGAAAAATGCATGCTAAAGCAAGACCTGATATTCTGTCAACTGTCTAAAGTTTATACAAGAACAATTTTAGTACTGTTTGTATGTTCCCCCAATATATTTGGCCTTGTCCAGATTTCCTGCATTAAGAGGTTGAGAGGTATGTGCAAATAAATCGCTTTATAGAATTAGGAATATCCAAACCTCTCAACTGTCCCCAATTTTGGCTCAAAGTGTTGCTCTCCCCCTAATAATCTCTCCGCAAAATAGCAATTTTGGAAGAAAACGTGTAGGGTTTACTTTTATAAATAACTGTAATAGTCAGAGCTATACATTACTTTTATTTCAGAAATGCATGTAGATTCTCTAATTTTGTCAGCTGCTCAAGTTAACTGTGCTCATATTAAAATGGTGTCCTTTCTTTGACAGGTTTCCAGCTGTATTGTCTGGCAATTTTATATTTTTGCATCACATTTTTGGTCCATTTTTCATAAAATTGTGGTTTTCTGGCAAATTAGTGGCAAATCATTAAAGACTGAAGTTAGAAAATAATGGCAGACATTTGAGTTTCAGATTTCATACCTTTCAGAAAATTCGTACTAATGCAACACCTACTACTATTCTATTATCTTTCTAAGTTTATAAGAGCAATATTTAAAAAAAAAGTCCTTATTTTTGGGCCTTTGCCTCAGTTTTATTTATGAGTTTGTTGCTCTAAGAGGTTGAGAGGTGTGTGTGTGAGGTAGGTAGATAGCATACCTCTCAACTGTCCAAATTTTGCAGAATGTCCAGATTTTTGCCCCATATTTTTTGTCTGTTCCTCATAAATTTTGTGATTTTCTAGAAAATCATTGAAGGCTGAAGTTGCTAAATAATGAGAGACATTTGAGTTTCAGACTTCATGTCCTTTAGAAAAATTCATACTAGCACAAATCCTGTTATTCTAGCAACTTTCTCATACTAACAAATCCTGTTATTCTAGCAACTTTCTAAGTTCACGAGAGCATTTTAATAAATGTCCCTGTTTATTTTAGGCTTTGTCCATATCTCTTGCACTAAGAGGTAGGTAGGGGTGTGTGTGAATGAAACACCCTAGTTAGAGGTAGCAGGTGGTTAGTAATTTACTCAAGCTCAAAACCTGTACCGTAGTTACAGAAAATAAAAGTATGAATCCTCTACCCCAACTACCATGCTGCATTTTTCAAAGAACTGACTTTCAGGTTTATTTTCAATTCAAGGAACCGAGTTTGAGTGAATCTATATTATATTACTGAAGAGGCATTACAGCGAATGCCTCTTCATTGACGCTAAAAGGGTGAACCATGAATTACGAGAATGGCTGTAGCTTGGCTGGGGAGGGGGGTAGCAGTTTGAGAGCTGTGAGTACAAATTTGAAAATCCTAGCTATACCCCTGATGGGAGTGGACCCCATTCGTAATTCAAAGTACGATTAAAGTTCATGAAATTAGTATTGTTTCAATCTTTGATATCAGCCAGTAGTGCACTTCGCAGCACCTGCAATGTGCCAGTAATGACTCCTTCTGCAGTTCTTATGGAGTTACATGTATTGGTAACATATATAAATATGACTGTAAATTCTTTTTTATAAGACTCATTGCTCCTACTACTATAGGAACTGTCTGGGTATCTTTCTTCCACATTGCTCTCATTTTTGCCTGCAGATCCTGATACTTTATGACTTTGTGTCTCTCTGTACACAAGACACTGTAGTCACTGGATGTGGCAATTTCAATGATCAATGCTACTCTTGTCTTCTTTTCTTGGACCACTATATCCGGTTTTCTAGCATCTGTCTTTTGAACTGTTGGTAATGGATGATCCTATGGGATGTAGACTTCTTCATTTTCTATGATGCTTTCTGGCTCATGTTTCCAGTGTTTTTCAGCCACTTCAATACCATAATGTTTGCACAATCCCCAGTGCAACAGTCTTGCCACATTATTATGTCTTTCAGTATACAGTCCTTCTGCCATTTGTATGTCGCAATGAGGTGTGCAACTGTTTCTAATTGTTTTACAAAACCTACATTTGTCTGTTTCTCCCACATGTTCATTAGACTTTATAAACCAACGTGTATGGAGCCCACTATCTTGGGCCGCCAATATTAACCTTTCATCTCTTGGTTTGAATTCATCTCTCCTTCACCATTCCTATGTTCATTCCTGATCAACATGAGGTTCTTTCAGAAGTTTTCTATACTTGCAACTATATTTATGCTTTTTCCACATTTCTTGCCTTCTCATCTGATCCTTCACTTTATATTCTTTCTTTTGTTTTTCGGCACATTCAGTTGCTGCCTGATTTTTATCTACTTCTGGTTTGATTTCCATTCCTGCTCAACGCCGATAAGCTGCTATTAGATTAAGCAGTGAAGTCATCTTATTCTCCTTGTTTCAGAACTTTCACTACATTTGGGTCTTGTGAGGTCAGCAGATATGTGTGCACTCCCACAATTGCAGATCTGTACATATAATCAGTTTCAAGGAGGCCCATCCCTCCTTTGGAACGGGGAATATATAATCTTGGTATGCACTGATTTTTATAAATAATTTGGTGAGCATGAAGCATCCTTCTAGTTTTCCTGTCTAATTTGTCCAACACATTTTTGGGGCCAGTCAATCAGTCCAAAACTGTAAGTTAGGACAGGAAGAGCCAACTGAAGTATAGCTTGGATTTTGTTCCTAGATGTCAGTGCTGTTTTCAGGATTAATTCAAGTCTTCTGAAGTATTCCTTACCAAGTTTTATTCACATTTGTTTGTGTTTTATTGTTGATCCTTCATCAATTCTCAAATATTTATACATTCCTTCTTGCTCAAGTTCTTTTATATCACATTCTTGTCCCAAACTGATGTTTTCCTGGCATTGCAGTTTTCCTGCTTTAAAGGTTGTTTTTGCACATTTATCAAGACCAAATGACATCCTTATATCATCTGAAAAAGTTTTGACAACTTGCAGCTGTGCTTTCAGTTCCTGATCTGATGAGCTATACAGTTTTAAATCATCAACAAACAGACGGTGAGAAGTCTTTACACTTTGTTGTTTTCTAGGAGTCAAATTATAGCCATGGCCTAAGCTGTTGAGTAAACAGCTTAATGGATTAAGGGCAAGGCAAAACAGTAACGGTGACAGAGTCACCCTGGAATATCCCCCTTTGAATTTTTATCCCTGGGATAACAATTTGTCCTTTATCATGACTTAATTGCAAAGTGGTCTGCCACTGTTTCATGGTCACTGTAATGTAGTCGATCAGCGTGGGGTGTATCTTATACATTTTTAAGCACTCTTTTATCCATGAGTGAGGGATATCATCAAATGCTTTTTTGTAGTCAATCCATGCCATTCTTCCCCTTTTTACAGTTCTCACCTATGACTTTATTTAACAACAAATGATCCTTTGTTCCATATGACGTTTTTTTTACTGCCCTTTTGTTCTACTGTCATAATTGAGTTTTTTTTCTAAATGACTATAACTCTGTTAGCATCAATTCCCGTGTATAGTTTATACGTCGGCAGAAGGCAAGTTATTGGTCTATAATTTTTAGGGCAGCTTGCAGGTTCACTCTTAAGTAGGAGCATTGTTTTTCCTGTTGTTAGCCAGGTTGGTGTCTATTCTGGGTGCACATCTAAATAGTTCTTACTCATGGCTAAATCTTCGTGCAAAGATGTTAATACTTTTAACCACAAGTTAGGTACTGCATATGGGGTTTTCCAATTAGAGGCTTTTCTTAATTTTATTTCAATCTCTCTAGCTGTTACTTCATCCGATTTCATATCCTGTACCTTTAAACTTATTCTTGCTTTCTTTTACTTCTATTCATTTAGCATCGTTGTTATGTTCCACAGGATCTTCATAGATACTTCTCCAAAATGTATCTATTTCTTCGTTTTTTGGTGGTCTTTCAATTCCTTTTACCTTATTTCCCAGTTCTCTATAAAACCTTTTTGGGTCATCAATAAATTGCTTATTTTGCCCTTTTCCTTTATATGTATCTTTGTAACTTCTAAGTTTTTCCACCTGTGTTGAAATTTTTAGTTTATTTGCAATAGTGTATGATAGATCCTGGTCTGTTCTAATATTGCACATTGCTTTTATCACATCTATCTTTCTTAATATTTTTGTTGATCTGTTTCCTCTTCTATAATCTTCTAACGGTGACACTTCTTGTCTTAATTGCTTTATAATTTTCTCTTTTCGATATTTCCATGATGGTGTTCGGTTTCTCCACTTCCTTTCCCTCACTACCCTGTGTTCTTGTGGTAGAACTTCATCAGTTATTAATTTAGCTCCACAGTAATATATCCTGTTTACTTCTGTTATATCACATGGATTTCTATGAACAGTCCTAATTACTGTGTTCATTTGTTTTATCAGACATCTGACTTTTTAGGTTTTATTAACCTTCTGCAGTCTATTTCTTTCATTGGTCTTGATATATCTGTCCATGTCTATTAAATCAAGAACTTCTTCTCATAGCTCATTTTCTTCCAAAATGAGAGCAAATCCCTTGTTTTCCAATTCCTGTGGGCATTCTATAGAAGGTTCTATAGCATCTTCCTGTGACACATTCTCATCAGTTTCATCCTGTGCTGTCTGTTGCTCTGTCATATGGGAACTCACTGGCCTATCACTCCTCAACACTGACTGCATCAGAATTTCCTGTTCCTTCCCTTGCTGTCTAGCTTCAAGTGAATGTTTATACTGGTTTCCTGTGGAAGGCTCCAAATTATCTTCATATGGCACCTGACCAATTGCTTCCTGTTCCACTGGTTTCCCCTTAATTTGGATATCCATTACTCTATCCTGTTGTGGTGCTTTCTGAATTAGATTTTCTATGCTAAATTCTTCACTTTGCAGGTACTCCATAACCTCACTTTCTATTTCTTTAACTTCTCCATTACTAATCTCCTTTTCTGCTTTTCCTCTTTGTCTTCTTATGGTTTATATTGTAAAGTTTTCCATGTCCTGATTCCTTTGCCTGTATTTCTCTTCAAATATCTGCAGGTGCTGCTCTTTTTGTATTGGTTAGTTTTGCTTTCTCCCTTGGATAAATATTACTCCATATTAAATTTCTTTTTCTTTCCCATGTCCATATTTCTTCTTCAAATGTTTCCTTATCTTCCTGTTTCTCCCTGCTTTGGGGGCTCACTCCATCCTGCTGTGATGTAACCTGTGTAGATCTTCTACATCAAATCCTTCACTTCGCAGGCACATCATAACTTCAACTTCTATTTTTTTACCTTCTACTTTACTAATCTTCTTTTCTGTGTTCCATCTTTATGATGTTATTTTTTTTATTGTGAAATTTTTCAGATCCGGATGCCTTTGCCTGTATTTCTCTTCAAATATTTTTGGGGCTGCCTTCTTTACATTAATTTCGATTTCTGCTTTACATAAATATAGCACCATATCAAATCTCTCTTTCTTTTCCATGCCCATATTTCTTTTTTATACTTTTCAAATATATCTTGGTTTTGTTGTTTATATTTTCGCACTTCCTCGGATGCTTCTTTTTCCAAACAGATCAAGGTTTCTTGATCTATATACTGTTTTTCACAAATATGTTTTATTAATGAACAAGTTTTCAGTTGAAGCTTCTGACAGTTGTTCTTGCGGAAGTAATTTTCTTTCCTCTAATTTCTCTCTCAATCATTTTGTATATCTTGTGTCTTGGAATTCCGGGCTTTTTGCATAATAGTAACAATACATAATTTCTTTCTTATCCTCAGTAGCCCACTTTATCGTCTTTATGGCTCTTCTTTGGCCTATCAGTTTTTGTGGATTGTTACTTCCTTGTACAACAGGGGGGACATCCTCCCCCTGGGCCCGGCCTAGCCCCATTGTGGAAATGTTTCTGTATTTTGAGGATTCTACACTGTCTTCTTTTCCAGTCCTGGCACCAGTGCGCCTACCAGGATTGGGCAGTTTTTTTATCCTGGGTCTTACGCACCCAGCTGTCTTTTTTAGTTTTTGATCTACTTCTGTCCATTGTATATGCTATATAAATACAGTCTATATATCAGTATTGCCTTGGTGAGATTTTGTGAAAACAGGGTCCACCTTGTGAAGGTACTCACCAAGACTTGAGAATGAATTCAGTTTCAGCACTACTACTATCCTTTGCTTGCTGACCTTTCATCTCTCCATTCAGACCCACTGGCATGGATGTCATGATGATGTAATAGGCAGTGTAGCTTAGGATAGTTGAAAACCCCCAGTACCAAATACAGATGCCCATAGTAAGGGAAGTCCCAAAATATGGAGGTGCTGCAAAATACGTCTTCTAAGATTCAACTTGTGGTACTACACACAAGTCTTTCTATACTGTGCCTTCTATGAAATTGATGTTAGGTCAAATACAAGAATAATATTAACAATGTGTTCAATAATCTAGTTTTTAGAAAGTTACTGGGTTAAATTTGTTGAATAAAGGTTTTAATCCTTAGGAGTTTTACTATTCATTCTTTTTCTTTTTTTCTCTTTACTAGGGATGAGGTCAATAAGGCTTACCGGAAACTAGCTGTGCTTCTTCACCCAGATAAATGTGTTGCTCCTGGCAGTGAAGATGCCTTTAAAGCTGTTGTGAATGCAAGAACAATGCTCCTAAAAAATATCAAGTAGAAATGGGTGAGGCTGACCTTTGGGATGTACAACATAAGCAGAGATCAAGTGGGAGATGAACTTAACAGCTATCCTGATGGCATCTGGAAGCAACACAGGAGAGTCTATGCCTGGATGTATTGATCGTTATGTTCTCAATACATCATTGTCTTGCAGAAGACAAAGTTTGAGATAGCTTATAAATTTCTTCAGATGCTGAAATGTACAGTTTTCAGCACAAGCTGCTGAACATGGAGGAAAGCTGTTCCTAAATCATCCTAATGTGTTTTGATCAATCAAGATAGTTAAGAGCTACCAGAAACCTGATGTTTGTGGAGGAATTGGCCCCAGTCTTGTTTATTCATGTCTTCCACGTGTTTGAGTGTATGGAGCTTCACCCATAACTCAGCAGTATATAGCTCTGACCAACTGGAATATTTCCTGTCTGCACCTGCCGGAATAAATAAAAAGGCTAATTGTGCTAACAGAATTTCTGTCTGTGAACATGGAAGAAAAAGCCACGTCTGAGCAATGTGGATCTCAGCTGCATTTCATTTGGTCATGCAGACCCTTTACTATTTTCTGACACCTTGGGAACTTGGACATTAATCAGATAAACATGATCTTCCTCTAAATAAATAAGATTGCAAGCCTTGATCAGCATCTAAGCAAGCAACCCCATTTTCTGCACTTCAGCAGCAAAACTCTGTACAATAGTCTAAGTGGAAAAATACTGTTTTTTTATGCACACAATTTCAACCCTTGCACTTTGTGTAGAAAAGAACTCAGAATGCAATTTATTGTAAATGAGAACTGACCATTTATGAGCAGATCATGAGAGGCATTTTGGTCCTTTTTTTGAGCATGCATGTGTGTGTGAATTTAGAAAGCACTGTACCATCAGTATACCACTAAGAATGTACTTTATGTACACTGAGAATTTTCACTGCGGTCTGAGCAAGCCTTCCTCTTCATATCCGGCCACATTTCACTTGTGGGACCTATATACTAATTAAGTGCATTTCTTTCTATGCCTTAGCAAGCATGGTCACCCAAGTATGTAAAAGCACTGTATCCAACTGTATTCTTTAGATGTTTACCTGGCACTCCTACTCAAGCAAGCAAAAGCCTCCTCCCCACACCAGTGCATGTAAGACATTGTCTTTCTCTGTATGTTTCACATTACAGAAAAAGCCTACCCATTGCACTGTATATTTCTTATGCTTCATTGTATTATTCAAATGGACTGCTTTGTATTTCTTTCATTCCACTCTTAGTGTTATCCTTTGGGCTGTGGTATGTTCTCAGTGAAGATATTTACAATTGTATTGACTTGCTGGTCTCACGTTTTGTACCACTTTTACGAATTGTTAGTAGCCAAGTACTATTTCTTCACATAACTTGATCCCCTTGGATGCCAGATTTCATAGTGTTGAGTACTACCTGCCAGTTTTTAGACAGAGGTGCTTTGTCAAAAGCTATTTTTTTTACCAAAATGTGAAATGGCCTGCTCTGTGTTTTTTTTTTTCTCAAGAGTGATGACACCTCTTACACATTTAAAGTCAACCTTTGGCTCCAGCTGCAGTATATAGCTGTTTTTGTGGCATATCCTGATAAGCTACCTCAGTTAATAATATTTTGAGTCTTGCACACTGTTGTGCAGTGGTATTTATTTAATTTTGTTTTATTTTTTGCTGATCTTGCTGTAACTGGGTCCACTGCATTTCTTTCCTTCTGTTATGTGTGCTATTGTTATGTACTCACTGTTATACTAGCTTTTGTACTTGTGTTTTTTTTTTTTTTTAACTCAAGTATGCTACTACTGTAACAGGTTGGGAATGAAATTGGGCCTTATAGAGCCAATCAGTTGTTTTCCTGCTCATTAGTCCTGCCTTAACTCCATATCTTTGCTACTTAACAACAACCTTTTACACTTACAGGTACTACATTTGAACACTTAATTATTGCTTTCCCTCACAGACACTGTGTAAGCCAAACAGTTATTGTGCATTTATGTTACTGATGTAACAGGAATACTTCTTTTGTATTTCCATTGACAACATGACATAAATATTGTTATATGATATTATATACCAATAAAAACATTTACATTACCAATGTCATGAGAATACATAATTTGTATATCCTTCAGCAACAGTGTCTGAATTATTAAAAGGTAACAATAGTAAATATTAAAATAAAATTAAGCACCATTATAATTAGAGTACCAAAGTTGCTATTAGTAACTATACTGCACCCGTGTAAGTAACACATACTGAAATGATAAGGTGTAACCACCCCCTTAACTTCCACATAGGTGCACAGAATGTTGTTTTTCATACATCCATGCTGGAAAGTTACATTTCATGCCTCTTAGTGCACCTTATAAAGGCATATGAACATGTATTTTCTGTTTTACAACTGAAACTTTTGATAGCAGGTTGAGAGGGTTGAACATTCTATAGGTTCAGAAGTAAATGTTAGGCTATTGGTGTACAGACTATTACAAGCTTAGCCAATAACCAGAGATCGGAATCAAATGCTGTATTTTTGTCTTCATGAGGTAAACACTTTAACCATTATGCCAAACCCTATCTTATGTTTACTTTATTTTAATAACGTATTCATCCCAACAGGATTTTTTTTATCAAAGTGGGTGGAATGGGAGTTAGTAGCCCCAATACTTTTGTTTAGGCATTGATTAGAATGGTAACACAGCATTTGTGCAGTATGAACAAGGTATACATTACTAAAAATCTGTCTTTAATCCAAGTGAAACAGCAGCCTATCATGTTTCAGTTGCATTGCTTACATTTAATGTACTGTGATGATTGATACCACCTTTAATTGTGTATTTGTGGTAGAAATGTGGACTGCATGTATTCATTTACGTTTCATGTTTTAAAGATGAGGTTCAGTTAACCTACTGAAGTATGTGTATATTTATTTATATGTTTATTTTGTGTAGTTAGAAAGACTAGCACTTCAGAGGAGACAGACTTGTCAGTCAGGACTTGTACCATCACACCCAAAGCTATGTAGAGTTGGATATAGGTAACTCAGGAAATAGACAAATTTCCCATTAGCCATCAGCTACAGCAGTCAAAATCTCCCCTTAGTCACACATAACAAAGGCATTCTAAGACTGATACATTTTGAAACAGTCTGGAGCGCAGAAACAGTTACTGCAAATGGTAAGCCTTACCATAAGCAACCAGACCCTCACAGTAATCCCTTCTAATTCAGAGACACAACTGCAAAGATTTTCCATGAGTGATAACTATGGAAGGCAGTCCCACCACCTGTGGTATGGTAATGAAGCAAGCCAGGGTTGTGGCTAATGCTAATTAGGCATGGGCTCTCCCCCATAAATGCCACTTTACACTGCTGTGCCTAAATTACAACTGAATGAAAAATGTAACTTGGCCAAACAATGACTATCACCCATTGAAAACACTGAAGGTAACTGCAGCAAAGTTGAGCAGTGACTTGGGGATTAGGGGGGTTGGCAAGGTATGCACACCTGCACGCTTATAAATGGAGTCAGATGACTGGGTGCATCTTTCTGAATGGTCATAGTAGGGGGGTTAGGTAGGGGATCAACTGTGTAGATCTTTGTGCATGTCTGTGTTTTACAGCACAAATGTAGATGAACAGGTTAAGTGTGTCCATTACTCCAATGGTGTGGGGGGGTTGCATGATGTTGATTGGATGACTATGTGTGTGTGTGACTGAGTTTGTGAGTGTGGGGGGTTCTGTGCCAACAAGATGCATGGGCCATCAGAGGACACTACTTCTGCAAAGTGATGTTAGTTCAAACAGCAGAAACATGCAAATTAGGTATGTGTGTGTCTACCTCTGCCTGGGAGGTTGCAATAAGGGGTTAGTTAGGGTAATGGTGTGTGTGTTCGTGCACTTGGAGGTTGGGGGGGTTAGTTAGGGAATAGCTATGTTAGAGTTGTGTGTGTTGGGGGAGCTATCATATCTACAGTGGTGCAGCGGTTAAAGTTGTCACCTCACAGCAAGAGATTCTCAGTTCGATTCTCGGCTGGGGTGCCTGCTGTGCGAAGTCAGCATGTCTTCCCTACGTTCGTGTGGGTTTCCTCCGGGACTCCGGTTTCCTCCCACATTCCAAAGACATGCTTCTGGAGTGTTTCTTCCCAGGTCTCCACTGAAAATAGGCTGTGCTCTAGTCGGACTTTCCTGGTCAATAAATGTTAAATAAATAAATATACCGTATCCTCCCCTAGACTAAGAAGCAAATCCTGCAACACTGGGTGGGGCACTAGAAACCAAAGATCAAGGGATAACTCTTTGTATCATTCCTTAAAGGCACTTAAAAGTAACAGAATAAAGTTGTGGAGCACAAAAG
Organism: Protopterus annectens; assembly: GCF_019279795.1. NCBI lineage: Eukaryota > Metazoa > Chordata > Ceratodontiformes > Protopteridae > Protopterus > Protopterus annectens. The sequence goes on along the minus strand of NC_056729.1, from coordinate 655,386,074 downwards.
ATGTGGGGTGGGGAGAACAGTAGGAGCATCAGGGATACTCTATATAGTGCGCCCTAAATGCACTTAAAAGATTCAGACCCTTTACCCTCAGCTTTCACAAACAGCATGTTAGTCCTTTGTACCACCAATGTTCACCTGAGATACTTCTAAAATATTGTCTAGTTTTTAAAAATAAAAAAAAAATAATAAACAGGGTAATATTTGTACCCTGCACCCATGACACAGAAATTAGCTTGTCACACAGAGGCTTAATCTACTTTGCTAACTCATAAGTTAGTGTAGCAAGGTATCTTTTACATAAGCATGAAAGTCCTGTAATATCTGGCATTGTTCAAAGTTTGCAGCAGTCTGTGAGTTACGAGGGACAGGGCACTTCCCAGAAGCATCCTGTAAAATCAGGAACAACTGAGATGGATGGGAGTGTGTCCTTGTGGGGGAGGTGCTTTGGTACAAAGCCTAGTTGGAACACAAGATGACAACAGCAAGAATGTGTAAACTATTACTGGGACTCACTTTAATAAAGCAACAAGTCTAGTATCACATTGCACTTTACGATCAATAAGAACTAGAAAACTAAAAACAGAAAAAAAAACTATAAAACTCAAATGTCTGGCATTATTGACAGACTGTAACAATCTGTGATTTTAGAGGGCAGGGACAAAAATAAGAAGAGAAACTGGAGGCATTTTGTCAGCTCAGCGATTAGAAGTAAGTCTGTGTGTTTGAATGTGTGCATGTGTGTGGGAGAGTGAATAAGGGAGGAGTTCCTGTATCAACGTGATTCATGGACTTCCGAGTAGCACTTGTGGTAGTTAAGAGTGATTCAGAGACATGTACTTGAGCCGTTGAGGTATTTTCTCATTGCAGGTAATAACTCTGTGAATCACATTTTCCCCGCACTGCAGAAACAGTCTCTTTTGGCTGCAGATCTTATCACAAGTTGTGTATTTTTCTCAAAACCCCAGGATTTTTTTTTAAACAAAGAATTTAAAAAAAATGACAGCACTTTACTTTTGTGGCAGAAGTCTTTAAACACCATTGATGTCTAGAGAGTAGATGATGTGTCCCAGATAAATTAAAACACCAAGATAGTCTTCTTAAATTCTTATGTGAGTGACCTTCTGGCTTGCAGAATTTTTTACTGCTTAGTGTTTGCTCTACTTTTGTTCGCTGTCAGTATACTGTCACTGGGAGAAGTCATCCAAAGGAGAAATATTAAACGTTGATGTTATGATATCTGGTTTTACCTCTTCTTGTCTCGGATATATAGGTCTACACTTGTTGAATGAGAGGAATCTGTGAAGGGTATCCTTTGCTGGATTATATGTAGGTGATTTAAGCTTAGTCTGATTAAGATAATACTGAAATAGTTTTATTACAATTTATAAACAAAATAAATCATCAGTGGGATTCAATAAACTCTGTGAGCGCAGTGAGCAGCAGTGCTCATTGCATATTCATGCTGCACACTACATTTAAATGTAAGTAAGCGAGGTTTCATGTTTGGCAACAGCAAACACGAATAGCGGTCCTGATTAAATCACAGCACTGAAGGTCCGTGGTTTTACATGGAATGCCACAGTGATCACCAGGGCTACACATATGGCTCTCAGTCTCTTAGTACAAGACATCTGGACAAAGGCCAACACAATGGGGGCACGATGACCCAGAAATAGGGACATATTTGCCCTATAGAAATGTGCTAGAATAATCAGGTTTGTGTTAAGATACATTTTCTGAAGGATACGAAGTCTGAAACTGAAATGCATGTAATTATTGAGTCACATCAGTCCTGAGATCATCCCATTCATATGGCAGAAAGCTACAAATTTGATAAGGAACACATCTGGACAGTTGAGAGGTATGAATGTTAAGTATATGGTCCAAACACAGTACAGGACAGTGTAGACTATTGTGAAATTCCATTCCTAGAATTCTGTACTGAAATTGTGTAAATAATCTCTAAGGGTACATGGACTGCCACATAAAATAAACATTCAGGGGAATTGTGTGTATTGAACAGGGACACACACATGAATTGTTGGAATAAACACAGGGAAAGAGGATAGGTGAAACAACCTAATGTATAGCAGATTAGGGCATGTCAATGGAAGATGGTAGTAGCAACAGCACCAATCACTTATCAATATAGTACAGTAGAGACTGCACAGTGAAAATGTGTATTATGTGACTGCCACACAAGGTGACATGACAATGGGGAGGATGTCTGTGTGAGATAATCATCCTTACATGAATAATGCAGAGGACATCCATCAGGGATCTGATATACAGTTGGAGTAGGGCGCATACTGTAAAGTTGTGCAAACTAATTTGTCTGAATATGGGGGTAATCTCAGCAGAGGTCTCCAGCAAGTAGGACACAGGTAAAAGCTCATGGACAGCATTAAAAGAAGCAACCACAATCATGGACAATATCAGAATTACCACCAGTAATGCCAATCCTCTGACATAACACTTGATTTAGAGGGATCAGAGATGATTCTATAGAAACACACTTGTGCAACTATTATGATACATCCATACTGTATGAGGGTAACCATGCACACTGTCCTGGCACCGTAACATTTTCTGGAGGTGTTAAGAGGGACACTGCTATACCTTTTTACAACATTATGATTAATACGGTCTAGTTGACTGGTGTGCATGGTGTGTGTATATATATATATATATATATATATATATATATATATATATATATATATATATATATATATATAGGGCACAATCCACACTGTCAAGAATGTCACCATGCCATTAATGTTGTCAAACATCTATGTATGTATTGTGTGCATCACCAGAAATGGTAGCACACATGCATCTGGTGTAACAACTTGATGGGAGTTCCGCACCATCAGACAGTAATGTTTATGCCACAAAAAGAATACCTGGGTATGGCGAGTAAGATGTATGATAGCTCAGTATGACAAAGGTGGTACAGTTCAGTTACAAATCAGTGGAAGTTGTGTAGGGAGGTACATGAAGAAGGGTGCATTGTACTCTGTTATTGGTGTGATGAAGACTGGGAACTATGGAGGTATTATGGGCTCTGATGTGGATGTCCTTCACATACTCAGTACTTGTGTTACATACAAGAGAGTAGTCGGCACTGTGACCACATGCTGGTGGATGTTCCACTTACCATCTACAGGACACAGGTAACATACCTATTGGTCTGATTATAGGATGTGATGTCCACATTATACTTGGGTTTAATGTTTGTTTTCCTGATGTAACAAATCACCCCATGTTTTCTTGTCATTGCAAGTGTTGCCATGGCTGTGGCAGCAATCTTTGGTGCGTGTTGATACTGTCTGTATTCTACTAATATCACAGTTGGAGTCAATGATTGCCCACAATCTGTAGTCCTTCAGGCAGCTGTTTGGACACAGGATGTATATGTCATCTGTAATGTCCATTACTTAAATAATGGACAGGAAAGGGCCTAGCGGACAGCCCTGATGTACAGCCTGATCACTGGACCTGAGATATAGGTCATTTCACATATATCAACATATTTAGATGTCATGTATGTGATACACTGGTCTACCCATTTGTTGATATAGGTGTATACGGCCACACCTGACACTGTTGAGTGAAAACCTCAGTGTGGATCTGTGTCAGATGCCTTGGGCTTGTCAAGTTCAAAAGGATGTGTTTGCCATCATGCATGCCCTCGATGATCTCTTTGAGGACATCTAACAGATGTAACAGACATGATGTAGCATTAACAACTCACACAGGTCTGTTGCACACAGCCGGGATATCACTAGTGTCCATTTAGAAAAGGTCCATGATGACATGTTGGTCTACCTCACAGAAGAGGAGAATCAGGATGTGTCTGTGCAGGCATGCATCAGGTGCTGCCCCCCAACTCACATGGATTAATGTTGAAAACACCCTTCTACAGTAATGTAGTCTGTGTTGAGGGTGTGTTGAAGTGTGTATTAAACCATGTCAGGAAGGTGTATGTGATGAGTCATGTAATAAGCTGTGATATCACAGCCCGTTGATTCTGTGTGATAGGCCTAGATGTAGATAAGGCAGTGTATACTGACTATTCTCAACTGGTGTAGGGTTTGAACACAATCCCCCATGGAGGGATTGTTGAGAAACTCTCCTAGCTGGGGATTATATCCCTCATGTCACTAGATGGGGTCAACAATTGTCTGACTGACAGAAACCCATACTGTGAAAGTTGGTGAATCAACCTGTAGCAGTACAGCTGTCATCACTGGTGTACCCAAAGTATTTGTGCTTGGCCATTTACTGTTTGGAATCTATTTCTTGATGGTTCAGGCTAAATTATACAGCATTTAGCTTACTGCATTTGCTGATTCAGTCCAACAGTGATGATAACATACTACAGGAGGGGCTAACACAGACAGATGATTGGTGACAAAGCCACACTGTCTACAAATAAATGTAGAAATGTGTCTTTATTTTGTCCTTATGAAAAGTGGAATTCCATTCTAATAACAGCATTGACAGCATTCATGCCATGCTGAAACCCAGTGATGCAAGCACTGAGAACACATGTAGACAGAAACCACAAAGTGTCCACACTGGTATTGAAATCCTATGTTGTGCATATTATATGTCATGCCATCATATTCTGATTTTAGAATTGTATGCCAGCACTATACTCGAACCTCATCAGGACAGTAATAGAGTATAAATGCCCTCTTTTACATGTACCTCACCAGAGACATGGAGCAGCTGGAGAGACCACATGGGTTTCTCACCAAGAACCAAATAGCTGGTGCAATTGGTGCTCTGATAAGAACTAAATAACCAACAAAAAGTGCACCAAAGGTTGCTCACCAAGAAAACAGGGCCTATAAACCATGCCATGATGTATGTGGATAGACAGACTAAAAGCCAATAGACTGAAAGCCATGTCACTGTAATCTGTATTGTATAGGATGAGGTGACTTCTGTCTGGCCTTCAAGCCAGTCTCTGAACCTGCCCAGGTGGGAATAGTGCATATCCACAAATCAGATATAGCTCATGACATCATCAGTGTATGTTGAGAATATTGTAGTAACAGTGGCCCACATGATGGTGTAAAAGGCTCTCTATAATGTCAAGCAAGTGCACACATACATGCACAGACAGTTGGCTGCAGTGAAAATAGAAACCCTACCTAAGTACACAGACTACAGACCTTTGTATTTAAGGCAAGCACCACAGCTCAAGACTGACTTGGAGTGGGTCAGACAATACTTTTTAGCTGATGACATCAGCAGTGTCTGGTGAGGAAAATATGGTAATAACAGTGTCCCACACACTGATGTAAAGGCTCTCTGTAATGTCAAGCAAGAGCACAAACACACACACGCACACACGACCAGTTGACTGCAGTGAAAATAGAACCCCCACTTAAGTACACAGGCTGCAGAACTCTGCATTTAAGGCAAGCGTCACAGCTCAAGTCAGACCTTTACAAGACTGCAGGTCAACTTATATTCCATGAAAGCAATAGGATATGTTGGAGAGAAGATGTTGGGAGGCCTGCATGAAATGGATGTTTAGGCATGTGCACCTATCAAAATACCATCAATCCATAAGATTGGAATTGAATAATTTATGTAATGATGCGTAGGTTATATGATACATATATCATATATGTGAAGTATAATGTTTGTAAATGTGAACTTGTTAATACAGTTTGATTACTTTTATATAAGTGTAAATTTGCCTATGTCACAAGTGATAATTCAGTAAAGGTGTTTAAAAAATCCATTGAGACTGGAGCAGTAACTGGAGAATACACACTTCTGCCCTTTGGACTAAACTCACACACATACACACCCAGTTGACTGCAGTGAGAACAGAACCCCTACCTAAGTACACAGACATCAGAATTCAGTACTTTACACAAGCACCATGGCACAAGACTGCAGGTCAACCTACAGGTTCATAGGTGGTTACTGGGCTATTGACCCAAAGATCTTTATAAGCATTGCAGTTTGTGCCTAATATACTAGTGAATCCCAATATAAAGAATCTCACTTAAACTCCAGATCTTAGTAACAACTAAATCTAGGAGGGTCATAGGTGAAATCCCCAGCAGGAATGTATGATTTCCCATCTATCCAGGCTATGCTTAAACAGGGTCATAGAGGGGCTTTGTTTGATGTAAACCTGTACCCTATTCCAGATGAGTGGCAGCTTCTGAGAGACATATCTTTCTCTCCAGCAGGTTTTATCTATGTCACAGGCCAGGTTAAGGTCCCTAAAGCGGGTGACCCTTGTCCCATTTGACTTGCAGATGTGCATTTCCATTAGGTTTGGATCCAAAATTGCTTTGTAGGCCATGCACAAATCTCCTCTAAATAGTCTGTAGGCTGAGTACAGTGACTGTGACTTCAGTCTGTCAATGTATGATGTGCTGGAGACCCTGAATTTTCTTGGTTAAAAATCTCTGAGGTCTCTCAAGTTGCTGCAAGTGCTGGTAAGGTACATACCAAATGGAGTAATGTAGTCAATTATTGGCCTGATGAGTGTCAAGTACAGAAGTATTATGACCTCTTTCGCTCCTAAGGCAATGCCTTTGCTAATGAGATGTGTGATGTAGAATGCCTTCCTTACCACAGTAGATATATGGTGGTCAAAGTTTAGACCACAGTCAACTTGTGTTCCCAAGTCTCTCACTACCGAGTTGTTACTTAGGGTATTATTATTTATAGGATAGTCTGCAGGGATATTGTTTTTACCAAAGGGGATGATAATGCATTTTTTTTTTGCATTAAGTTTGAGTCCATGGTTTTGGCAACAGTCATTGGTTTGTATAAGTCCCTCTTGAAGTATATTGACATTGTTTGGGGAATCAGTGATTGCACCTAATTTGCAGTCGTCAGCAAACCTAGTCAGCCACACCCTCTCTGTTTTGGCCTGAGCATTTGAGAAGTATATTCCAAACAATAGGGGACTCAGCACTGACCCCTGTGGCACCCTGCTGGTAACAGGTCTGGTTGAGGTAAAGTCCCCAACTCTGACTGAGTGTGATCTGTTGTTAAGCCAGTTAGCACCCCACCTGATGACATATGGGTTGATATTCAACTGGAAGAGTTTATCAATGATGCCCAAATGTGGGATTGTGGCAAAGGCCCTGACTAAGTCAAGGTAGGCTGTATGCACAAATTTGCCTTCATCTGTGGCTCTGATGATGTTTTCAAGATGTCCACCAGGTTTAACAGGCATGACCTTCATTTGACAAAATCATACTGTGTTGGATCAAGGGTTTGGAGATCACCTATATCCTTCTTTAGATGATTCATTCCATGGCCTTACAAATAAGGCTGGTTAAGCTTATGGGTCTGTAGTTCCCAGGGTCTGTTGCTATACCCCCTTTATGAAGGGGGATGGTGGTTGCTGTCTTCCATTTAGCAGGGACAAAACCAGTACTCAGTCTGTGGTTGGAGAGTACCTAATGGAGTTGCTAACTCATGATGTGATGTCACTCTCGGCTTTATTCTCAATTGTGGGTCAGATCTGATGCGTCAGATCCACCTTGGCCATTTTTGCAGCTCGAGGTCTTCAGCAAAGCTTGTGGGCCTCATTCTTTACCCATATTGCATTCCCTTAGTTACCTTAGATCTCGCTTACTGCACAGTGAAGAGGTTTCATCAGCTATAGCTCTGGGCTAAGTACATAGTTTTTTCACTACTTTAGTATAGAATTATTCTTCTGTCTAATTCGTAATACCTTTTAAATTACTTTTCTAATGTACTTCTTTACCCAGCTCTTTCCCTCATTGGATATCCGTTTAAGTTAGAGGGCGTCCAGGAATGTCTTTTTTAGTTAGAGGACATTCCTTATCTTACCTTCATAGGTTCATAGGTTCATACTAGGCTATCTGCCCAAGGGCATTTATAAGCCTAGCCCATAGTTATGTGGCTTTCGCCACCCCTTTAGTTTGAATAAAAACTATGCCTATCATTTTTCTGTGCCTCTGTCAAGCAGTGACACTGAAGTAATCCCTGGGGTATATCTGCGATCTCCCATCCATTGGTCAAGATTCCTCTTGAACAAGGCCAGCGAGGTGCTCTGCCTCACATGTACCGGGATTTTGTTCCACAGCATAGGGAGTCTCTGGGTGATGAATCTGTCCCTCCAGCACGTTCTGTTTATAACCGTGTCAAGGTTTAAGTCTCCGCCCTTGTGGTTCTGAGGGATCTAGATTTTTGAGGTGAAGCATATTCATCAAATCTGGGTTTGACATGGCCTTATATGTCAGGCACAGGTCACCTCTGAGCAAGCGGTATGAGACTGAATAAAGCTGGAGTTCTTTCAGTCGGGCAGCATAAGACATATTTTTGAGACCCTTTATCCTTTTGGTGAGGAACTTTTGGGGCCTTTCAAGCTGCATCAGGTGTCTGGTCAGATACATTCCAACGGGCATTGTACTCAATCATAGGTCTAATGAGTGATGAGTACAGGGGACGATGACCTCCCTTGATCTAGATGTGAATCCCTTCATGATCAGGTGGGCGATATAGAAGGTTTTCCTAACTACTTTAGCAACATGAGTGTCAAGCGAAGACTACTGTCAACTTGGGTCCCCAGATCCCTGATGACTTTTTCTGTGCTCAGTGGATTGTCACCTATATGGTAGCTAGGGGTAACCTTGTTTTTCCCGAAGGGTATGACTATGCATTTTTGGCGTTTAACTTCAGGCCATGGCTCTGGCACCAGTTATCCGTTTCTGTGAGGCCCTTCTGGAGGATATCTGTGTCAGATGTGTTTTCGACTATGGCGCCCAGTTTGCAGTCATCTGCAAACTTTGTTAGCCATAACCCTCCTGTGTTTGCTTGTACTTCAGAAAAGTAGATGCCGAACAAGAGTGGACCCAGGACTGAGCCCTGTGGGACACCACTTGTGACAGGATTTGAGTCTGACATGGCTCCAGCAACTCTGACCCTGTGGGTTCTGTCGCTTAGCCAGTTTGCAACCCATCTTGTGATGTATGGGTTTACATTCAAGCTGATGAGTTTTTCGATGATACCTGAGTGGGGTATTGTGTCGAAGGCCTTTGCCAGGTCGAGGTAGGCTGTATGGACTGCCTTTCCCTCATCAATGGCCTTGGTGACTGTCCTTATAAATTTAATTATCTTCTTTCCCCTTTCATAAAAAAAAAAAAAAAAAATTTATAGTAATACTATATTTTTATTTTTTGACCTGAGATTAGAGTCTTTAGTTTACTGTTTCTGCGTGTGTGCGTGTAATCCATTTAAGTTAGAGGACTTGCTCTTTACTTAGAGTGACTGTATTCTTGTCTGGCCTCTCGCTTTTCTTTCCTAATCATGTCCCAGAAATAGGAAAGCAAGCCTTTGGACTTCAAGAAGTGTGAAAAATGCAATAAGAAGATGCCCCTTAGCGATTCACACACTGTGTGTGTGTATTTTTTGGGGCCTCTTCATCTGAAGGAGTCTTGTTCCATTTGCCACAACTTCAACCAGTGGGTATTAATATAATGTAAAAAGAAACTCATTTTGAAAGGCCTTTTTGAAATCGCCTTTCTCTGAGGCTGTATCTCCCGAATCTCAGAAAAGCCTACTGAAAGACCTTCATTGGACTCAAGATCCTCGTAGGAGTGGAGGCAAAAAGCTCTGAAATTGACTGATCCAAAGGTTCTATTGGAGCAGACATCTATTCCCGGTTCCAAAACTCCCTTGGAGCGGGAAAGTTCATTGGCACAGACTACTTCCACTGAACATAGACATAGGAGCTGATCTCCTTCTATTGAGAAGATTTCTTCTTGGCTCCCTTCTCCACTGCTAGCTACATCAGGGTCACCTACCCTGTCCACTAGGTTTACCAGGAGTTTATCTGATGAGGATGTGGACAGGGTCATAGACTTTTGAAGACACCTGCTTTGGCCAAACATCTATTGGATCCAAGCCCAAAGGAATTGGATCAGACTCACGCATCCTCTTCTGTTATAGTGCCTCCTCTGATCTATACCCCTGCTTCGAAGCCAGAAGAATCTGATATCCAGGTTGTGTCGGTGTCTGATCCGGGACCCATACTTTCCTCAGATACGATATCTGCCGAGTGTCTCCATGTCTTCAAAGCAGGAGATATCTAGGTGCCAATACTCTCCTCTCGGGTCCGTGGAGACTTTTCTGATCTCTTCAGATCTGACTATGCCTCTGGGGGCCTCGGCATAGGTGAATTTGGCTCCTACCTCTGCTTTGGAGCTACTCTCTTCTGATCTGGAAATTCCTTCAGCTCCGACAACATGTTTGTCGGATCTTGGGAGTTCTTCGGAGCGGGGAGGGATTGCATTTGAAGCAATGAAGAGGGCTTTGACTACTTTGCAGTCTGGGACACAATATATTTCGATTCTTTCTCCCTCTTCAGGCAAGGTGTCTGTCTTCTCACAGGCCCTCTCCACACGTCTGCAGAGACGTTAGGCTTCAGGATGTACCTGAGGGTACTGCCTCCTCTTCCAATACCTCTCCAGAGTATCCTACTGAAGAGGACCCTCAGAAGAGGACATGCAAGAGGAAGCATCTTGTCTCACCAGAAGAGTCTAACACATCTGACACCAACCTTGATGAAGCAGAAGGGTCCTCACGATCACCTCCTGAAGATGTCTCTTTTGGAAACATCCTAGAAAAATTAAAACAGAGAGGTGATTGGCAGCCCTCAACCCCTTCGGCTGAGAAGCTGGTCTTCCTGAAGGCTTTTGCGTCTCGCCTATCAACTTATTGGGTTACTCGTCTTTTCGAAAAGCTTGTCGAATTAATCTTGCGAAAGGCTTGGGAGACCCCAGACACCATAGACTCTACTCCTAGGAGGTGAAATAAATACATCACTGCCCAAAAGAAAAATGTTTTCTAACAAAGGGTGTAGGGGTTGATGCCATGGTCCTGGCGGCAGCCACTAGGAAGGAACTGTCTGAGACGAGGACCTCTGTCCATCCTCCTAATAAGAACTCTAGGACTATGGATAGGTATGGGAAGTGCATCTTCTCATCAGCGACCTTTGCTTTGCGGTCTGTGAATTATCTCACTCACTTCACTAGACCGCATAAGGACCTGATTAAAGAATTAATCAGACTCCCTCCAAGGGGCTGTAGCAGAGAAAGTCAATACTCAGCTTGCTACCTTGAATTCAATTAACTTATCCATGAGACTCATTTCTTATGCAGCAGATGGAACAAGTTATGCAGCAGGTTCAGGTATCTCTCTTAGGAGGCAGGCTAGGATGCGTCTTTGCGATTTCACTGAGCCCTTCTAGTCTTCTTTCATTAATGCCCCTTTTGATGGCTCCTCTCGTTTTGGGCCAAAAGTGAAGGAAATGCTCACCAAGTGTGAACAAGAGGGAAAGACCTTGTCTGCCATTGGAGTGCATTTTTCCACTCCTACTAGACCCTTTCCCAAGGGTCAAAAAGGTAGTGGAAAAATGTGGTTCAGAAAATCTCAGAAGTCTTACCAAGACACACAAGGTGAAAGTTCCCCCAGAGGCATGGGGGGAACAATAACAGAAGACACCACCCTCTTGGGAGAGGAGGCCCACAAAACCAAAGCTCCAGAGAATCTTTATTTGGGAGATCTTTCCAGTGCTCCTAATGGAGTGCCTGATTGCTCACCTCTGGAGGCAGTCAGAGGGGGATAGCCCTTGCACCAAGAAACCTGGCTAAAGATAACAAATGACAAATGGGTGCAGGACATAATATCCAGAGGATACATCATTCTCTTCTCCCTTCCTATCCCCATAAACAAATTGGTTCCAGATGTTCCACCCAGTCAAAAGGAACAAGCAAATGTAGAAATTCAAAAGTTGCTAACAAAGAGTCATCCAAGAAGTCCCTGCAGACCAGAGAGGATCCAGAACTTACTCAAAATTCTTTTTACTTCTGAAGAGAACAGGGGACTGCAGGCCTATTTTGGATCTCAGCAATCTGAACAAATCAGTAAAGAAGACCAAGTTCCGGATGTAACACTGCAGTCGATACTTCCATTCTGGTAAAAGACAGTTGGATGTGTTCTGTAGACCTTCTGGATGTGTACTGCCATATTCAAATGAACAGGGAGTCCAGGAGGTTCTTGCGCTTCCGGCTATGAGCCAGTCATTTCCAGTTTCAAGCTTTACCCTTTGGTTTCACTACAGCCCACAGAGTGTTCATCAAATGTATGGCAGTAGTAGCGGCTCACCTGAGAAGCAAAGGATTTCAAGTGTTTCCATACCTGGACAACTGGCTTATAACCTCCCCGACTAGGCATCATTTACTCAATCAAGGAGTTATGTCCTTCAACTCTGCTCCTCTCTAGGCAATACCATCATTTATAAAAAATCTCCACTAGAGCCATCTCAAACTTTACTGTTCTTGGGAGCAGAGATGAACACTACCACTCAAACAGCAAGACTTCCACAAGACAGGGTAAATACCTCCTTCATTTTATCAGAATTCTAATAAAGAAGTCAAATGCCATCACAAAATTAGTTTTTCAGGTCCTAGGAAAAATGGCTGTATCCATCTTACCAATTTTCCCAGCTCGTCTCCACTTGAGAGTTCACTAGAGGATGCTATTTGCTCAGTGGTTAATCATGAAACTTCCAATGTCTCACAGATTATGATAACCAATGCCTGCAAAAAAGATCTCCAGTGGTGAAGTCACTCACCTTCAGTACCGCAAGGCTGTCCTTTAATTCTTCCTCAACCTCTGGCCACAGTGACCACAGACGCTTCCCAGATGAGGGGGGATTTTCTCTGGAAGACATTTCAAGGCATTTGGCAAGATCATGAGGCTCACTTGTATGTAAATGTCCAAGAGATGAGCGTAGTGCTTTTAGCGTTACAATCATTCTAGGACTCTTCCTCTGGGAACGATAGCAATCCAGACTGACAGCATGTCTGTAGTATGGTATATAAACAAACGGGGGAACCAGATCATACCCAATTGTCGAGAATCTCTCAGGGTCTGGCATTGGGCAATACCCTTCAACCACTTTCTGATAGCAATGCACATCCTGGGGAAATCCAGCGTCATTGCAGACAAGCTGAGCAAAGCCATTCTATGGCTGCATGAGTGGTCCCTCGATCAGAAAATTACGGAAGTGATCTTCCAGAAATGGGGCCAGCCTTGCTGCTACCTTTTTGCATCACCCATAAATGCCAAATGCAGCAACTACTTTGATCTGATCTCTGCTACAGGGGAGTCACCAAGGGATGCACTTGTTCATGATTGGCCCCCAGGACGTCTTTATGCTTTTTCCCCGATTCCTCTAATTCCAACATTTCTACAGAAAGTGAGTTTGTTGAAGACGACCATTCTCCTAATTGCTCCCTACTGACTTTGTCAAATCTGGTTCCACTTTCTTCAGCCTCATCTTTGAGATGAACCCTGGCTTTTGGACCCAGTTCTGGACCCTTTGATACACCCATCAGGAATGGTTCATCCCAATCTAGACACCCTAAAGTTGAGAGCGTGGCTGCTCCAGTTCCCCTAATTGCCAGGTTTGTATCTCTCTCCCCCCCACTCAAGCATATTATATTATCATCTCATAAAACATCTACTCAAAAACTTTACAAAAGCAAATGGAAGAACTTTGTTGTATGGGCAAACTGTAAAAAAATAGACCCTTTTACAGCACCAGTTCATTCTGTTTTACAGTGTCTGTCAGAGATCTTCAGTGATGGAGCAGCAGCTTCAATTAAAGTTCAACTAGCTGCAATTTCTAATTTTCATATAGGAGAAAATGACCATCCTATCATGTCACACAGAGTTTGCAGAGCTTTTTTGAAGGGCAGTGTTATGTTAAGACCTCCGTATAAATATCCAATGTCCCCTTGGGATCTCAATTTCATTTTATCCAATAATATTTCATCCCTTTGAGCCCTCAGCCACATGACTTGAAATATCTCTCCTGGAAAATTCTGTTCTTGGTGGTTGTTACTTCAGCCAGAAGGGTATTTGAGTTGCAGGCCTCGTCGACAAAACCTCCATATCTAATCTTTCACAAAGACAGGGTGTCATTACTCACTAATCCATCCTTTCCACCCAAGGTTGTGATGGAAAATACCCTTAACCAATCTATAGACCTTCCAGCTTTCTTTTCCAGCTTCCAAAATAAAGGAGAGTATTCCTTGTATCTCCTAGATGTACACAGACAATTACTTTTCTATTTACACAAAACCTCGGAATTCAGAAAATCAGATCAGCTTTTTGTCTCATATTCTGACACAAGGAAAGGTCAGTTGGTTTCAAAAGTCACATTATCTAGATGGCTGTCATTATGCATATCACACATTTACAATTCTAAAAATAGAGCCCTCCCAGATGTTAAAGCTCATTCCACTAGATCTGTGGCCATGTCTGCAACTTTTCATGCTAGACTACCACTGGATAATATCTGTGCTGCAGCTACTTGGTCAAAACTTCATACCTTTATTACTCATTACAAAGTGGATCTGGCCTCTAGGAGTAGAGCTTCCTTTGGTTCTACGGTTCTGAGGAATATTCTCCCATGAGCCACCCAAGAGTTCAGTTGCTTGAGACACTGCCCCACAAGTGAGAATAAAGGCGAGATGGACAACACCACATAAGGAAGTTATGTTCTTACTATAATGTTCCATGTGTGTGTTGTCCATTTCATCCTTTATTCTCACAACCCTCCCTCCTTCCCCCTGCCTATACTCCTGGTAGACTGAATAACACAACAGGGATTCAGCAGGACCATACAGCCTCAGAGAATATACCTTTTCAGTCTGATTCTAATTCACACTAGTATAAACAAAATGAAAACTCCAGTAAAGCTAGAACTTTCACTGAGTGACCTCCCAAACCTCTTGTATCAGAGGCACATGGGATATATGCAAATGATCCTTATGAACATCAGGTGTCACTCAGTGGAAGTTCTAGCTTTGCTGGAGTTTTTATTTTGTTTTTACTGATTGGTTTTTCAGTGACCTTCTCACTCATTATTTTAGTTTGTTTGGGATATTTTTGCAGTGACCCTAACGATAATGAATAGCTGGGTATAACAACACTGTGTTTCTAATAATTAGTCACTCTGCTTGTGCTCTGCTGATGAGGTCATAACAAGACCGAAATATGCATATCCACAGCTAGTGAGGTTTTTCAGTGACCTTCTCACTCATTGTTTTAATTCATACTAGTATGTATTGGTATTCATATACACTTTATATATATATGTGTGTGTGTGTGTGTATGTGTGTATAAGGAGATTGCTACTATACAAGTTCTTCTGTGTGCTGCTGGCGGGGGAAAAACACAAGATCTGAGGTAACTAAGGGAATGCATTGTGAGTAAAGAATGAGACCCACGAGCTATGCTGAAGACTTCGAGCTGGAGAAATGGCCAAGACGGATCCGATGCCACAAGTGAGAATAAAGGCCAAGATGAACAAAGCACATGGAACGTTATGGTAAGAACATAACTTCTTTAATTTTTAGACCATTTAAAACGCAACCTGGGATGCCATCCAGTCCCATAGAGGCTATGGGAAATATGCATATCCACAGCTAGTGAGGTTTTTCAGTGACCTTCTCACCCATTGTTTTAATTCATACTAGTATGTATTGGTATTCATATACACTTTATATATATATGTGTGTGTGTGTGTGTGTATGTGTGTATAAGGAGATTGCTACTATACAAGTTCTTCTGTGTGCTGCTGGCGGGGGAAAAACACAAGATCTGAGGTAACTAAGGGAATGCATTGTAGGTAAAGAATGAGACCCACGAGCTATGCTGAAGACTTCGAGCTGGAGAAATGGCCAAGACGGATCCGATGCCACAAGTGAGAATAAAGGCCAAGATGAACAAAGCACATGGAACATTATGGTAAGAACATAACTTCTTTAATTTTTAGACCATTTAAAACGCAACCTGGGATGCCATCCAGTCCCATAGAGGCTGTATTTTTGGCCTCCGGGAGAGATTTAATGACTTGCCGTTTGGAGATGCCACGTGGGGGAGATGTAGAAGGAATGCTTTATGGAATGTTTGGAGGGGACGGGATGAAATTTTCACCATACCTGTCAGCTAATAGGTTAGCCATTTTTGCAGGATCAGTGTGTGTGATGCCATACACAGGTAGTTCAGCACATGCTTGGGTCCCACCTTTTAGGTTACAGATGTAGCTGAAGAATGTCTTATGGTTATCCTGAGCTATGGTTGCTACATTTTTTTAAGTTGCCTTAGTGGATTTTACAAGTTGTTTTATATGTTTGTTGAAGCAGAGGGTGTTCTTCCAGTGCTGGGACCTCTCTTTTTTATTCTTAGCAACTTCTTCCTCTTGATGTATAACTTATTAATGCTTGATGTCCACCAGGGAGGCTTATTTTTTTTTTTTCTTGAAGATCTTGTTTTGATCCTGTCAGGTACAGCTGTTTCAATACATTTGTATATGTGTTTGTACAGGGCATTTGTGTATACCTTAGTATAGTTGCCAATACCATTTGTGGAAACAGGGGCTTGGAAATTATTTATGTCATCCCTTAGGAGGGTATAATTAGCTTTGATGAAATTTTTTAGCCTGATTTCACCTAAGAGGGGTTCAGGTGTTAAAGCTAATTCAAATGAGCTTGATTTGTGATCAGATTTAAATAGGGAGGGTCCTATATTTATGGTGATACATTGGTCACCTGTGTCTATGAAGACCAGGTCAAGAATATTTGAACCCCTTGTGGGGTTGCATACTATTTGTTCCATGGCCTTAATGTTAACAAAGTCCAGGAACTTTTGTGCGAGCATGCTGCTACTCATATAAGCTTTCCAGTCAATGGAGGGATAGTTAAATATCCTAAGACTAGAGTGTTTGGTTGTAATTTGATTAACTCAAGTCGGTCCAAATAAACCGCATGTGTATCTTGGTTTATTGAAGGGGGTCTATAGCTAACGATGACTTGAAGGGGGGGGGTCTTACCCACAGTTAGTTAAACTTGGAGTAACCCCATGGAGTTTTCTTGTCTAACCAGTCTAGAGGTGCATTTATCTTTGATGAAGATAGATACTCCTCCTTTGGTTCTCACATGTTCATTTTGTGGTCTGAAAGTGTGGAAGGCATTGTAGCCTTGCAAGGCCGGGGTACTCTCTGCAGCCCTGAACCAAGTTTCTATGACTGCACAGTCAAAAAATTTGGTTCAGATGTGCTTTGCCTTGGGGGCTTATTTGGTGAGACACTGGTGCTTATGTTTTTGTGTGTATTTAGTGCTGTATTAGGTGTAGCATGTTTGTGTTTGGAAGGTCTCTGGTGTTTTGGTGAGTACCTCCACATATGATGGTATATGTGTTGAGTGCATGATTTGCGTAGCAGGTGCAGTATATGAGCTAACAACCCATTCAGTATTACTGTTCTGTGAGCAAGAGAGCAAGGATTCCAGATTCTTAGTGTAGCTGCATATCTCACAAATTGTACTTGGGTGATTTAGGAGTAGACTGTTGTCAGTGTACATGAGGCAGTTGCTACACTGCCTCAGGATACCCATGTCAATCAGGCTGTTAGGAGAAATGGAGGGACACTGACCATCCATAATGGTAGGTTAAATCCAGTTTTCACAGTCGGGAGAGAAAATGGAGGAGTGTGGTATAACTGGGTGCTCTAAATGGGGTCTATACTAGTGAGTGTTCCCTAAATGGATGAGACTATTGTATATTTGGTGGTTTTGGGACTGTGTAAGGGGCAGAAGCACAGCTGAGGTGCTCTCTGAGCAGCTAAGCACAATTTACGGACTTCTCCGACAAATCATGGGTAGCTACTAAGAGAAAATATCTATACTGAACTTTTTGTGTGTACAACTGCCAGTGGTTACCCCCCCCCCTGCATCGTAGTGCATGATGGTGTACTACACATAAACAGATGAATACAACAGAGCAGTGGCTGGTCGTCTAACTCTGTGGAGCTGTATTAAAATAAGCGCAAACCCGTGCAAACGCAGGGCTTATGAGCAACAATGAGGAAACTGAATTAAACAATTATATTTATTTATTTTATTTGACATTTGTTTACCAGGAATGTCCGACTGGATTATAAGTCCATTTTCAGCGGAGGCATGGGGAACAAAGCTCCAAGAGCAATACAACGATCTGAGGATACACAGGTCAAAATGATACCAAATATAATAAGACATTTTGATAATGAATGATAGTTATACAGATAAACATTACAAGCATTGAAACTGTAATAGAGCACACAGTGTACTAACTAGTACAGAAGTATATGTACAAAAGTTTTTAAGAAGGTTTATGAAGGAAAAAAAGCTCAAAACTAAGTCCTGTGCTAACAACCTTCAATCAAATGAGTCTTAACTGCACTGTCCTGCCACAAGGGTGCGGGGGGGGGGCTCTCCAGCAAAAGATAGCCTGGTATAGTGCTCAGTTTAACAAACAGAACCATGTTCTGCAGGTCTGAATCTAGGCTATGCTACAACAGACAAAGTGCAACAAATCACCAAGAACAGTTAAAAAATCAGCAATAGACAATATAAAATTGTACTTATGGTTAGCAGAATGCAACAGATTCCTTGGATTGCACAGATGAAACAGAGCAGTGGCTAGTTTCCTAGTGGATGACATCAACAGGGCATGTTGGAGAGAAGATGTTGGGAGGCCTGTATGAAACGGATGTGTAGGCATATGCAACTACCAAAATACTGTTGATCCATGGGATTGGAGCGGTAACTGTAGGATATGTCAGGCTAGACATGCACACGCAGTTGACTGCAGTGAGAACAGAACCCCTAAGTACACAGACTGTATAACTTTGTACTTTATGCAAGCATCACAGCACAAGTCTGATTTTACAAGACTGCAGGACAACTTATAGTGGATGACATCAGCAGGGAATTTTAGAGAGAAGATATTGGGAGGCCTGCATAGGTTCATAGTTTCATCAGTTACTAGCCTAATGACCCTAGGGTGTTTACAAGTCTAGCCATGTAAAAATACAAGTACCCTTATTGAACATAGATAGTCATTGTTAGCAGACAGATTTTGTGATCAGCACTGACTGACCTTGTCCATGAGGGACATAGGTGTCACCCCAGAGAGTGAATTTACAACCGTCCATCCATTTGTCAAGGCTGAGCTTGAATAGGGTCATTGAAGAGCACAGTTTCACATGCAGTGGGAGCCTGTTACAGAGGAGTGGAAATTAGTGGGAGATATATCTGCCTCCCCAACATGTTCTTTTTATTTCACAGGCTAGGTTGAGATCCATGGAGCAAGTTATTTTTATCCCGTATCATTTTCAGATGTTCGGTATTTCCAGTAGCATAGTATTTGAGACTGTTCTGTAGGCCAGATATAGGTCACCTCTCAGCAGCCTGCATGATACTGAGTACAGTGACAGATCTTTCAGTCTTTCCATGTTTGTCATGATTCGGTGGCCCTGGATTCACTCACAAACCTCTATATTTTCTCCATTTGCTGCAGGTGTCTGGTGAGGTACAGAAAGAAAGGAGTATCATGCTCAATTACTGGTTTGATAAGGGTAGAGTACAGCAGAGCTATGACCTCCCTGGTTTTGGATGCGATAGCCTTATTTATGAGATGTGCAATGCCGAATGTGTGTCTTACCACTATGGCCACATACTGACTGAAGTGTAGATTGCTATCAACATGTGTTCCCAAGTCTCGCAACACTGTGTTTCAGCTTACAGGGGTGCTATGTATATCATAATTAGCAGAGGTACTATAATGCCAAAGGGGGCAATGAGGCATTTTTTTTGCTTTAAGGTTCAGTCCATGAGTTTGGCACCAATAATTTGATGTTCTGTAGTCCTATCTCGCCTTCATTCATATATATGGGTTCAGAGCCGATCCTCGGCTCCGACTTGGCTGATTACAAAGCTCAAAGTCTCCAAGTTGGCTCATGGCAAGGTAGGTATGCCATAATGCACTAGTAACAATCCCCAGATCTTGTTTGCCACTCTACAAGTTCAGAAGTGTTCTCTTTCTTGGCCTTGGCTAAGTTGGAATATTTTTTTCTTCAAACATTTAATAGTGTTCTTTTTTACTGAAAAATGTATTTAGTATTAATAGCTTGCTATTATTAACTTGCAAGTAGTTAGTGTGTTTGTGAAGTTTTATTGCAAATTGTTCTTGCTAATTGTTGGCTGTCGCTTCCGCAGGCCTTTCCTTAGTGGTATCCCTTTGTTTTCTATTGTACTATTTATTGTTAATCTTTCTCTGTCTCACCAACCCCTCTGTTCAGGGCTAGGCCCATTAGAGGACCTAGTCCTCTATTGCCTTTCTTCATTGTGTGTTGTTTCTGCAGCAGGGCTAGGCTCATTTAAGTTAGAGGACATAGTCCTCTGTTGCCTTTCTCCCTTGTGTGTTGTTTCTTGAGCAGGGCTAGGCCCATTTAAGTTAGAGGACCTTGTCCTCTCTTCTTATTGTCTGTCTACAATTATAGTCTGTTGCTGTTGATAGTTATGTCTAAGGAAACTAAAGCCCATAAACCTTCAGGTTTTAAGAAATGCTTAAAATGTTCACAAAAAATGTCCCTGACTGACGGGCATAGTATTTGTGTTTATTGTTTGGGAGCCATACATCTACAGGAGTCCTCTACTTTCTGCCATCCTTTTAGTTCCCGGGTTCTCCAGGAAAGGAAGAACAAACTGATTTTAAGAGGTCTCTGTAAGCCTTCCTTTGAAGAGGACTTAACCTTCTCTTTTTTGAAGGGGAAGAACTAGCTAAGTCGGTGAAAAGATAGTCTCCTACACCGACTCACAAATCAGGACCTCCAGAGAAAGTTGACAAACCTTCCACCTCTTCGGTTCCTCTGCCTTCAGAGCCAGTTGAGGTTATTGATATAGACCTTCCAGTTTCGGCTCCAAGTTTTTCTGAGCCTATAGCTGAAGCCATACCTTGGTGCCAGTCAAGAGACTTACTGCCGGTATCCCCGACATTTAGATCTGCAATTTTGCAGAGATCTCAATCCCCTACCTTGTCTTCCAGATCCTCCAGGAGTCTTTCTGAGGAGGATGTTGAGAGGGTGGTGCTTAGACATTTGAAGTCATCTGCGCTAGCAGATTTGTTGTCTGCTCTGACCCAATCGGTTCAAGAGACATCTAAGGCCTTATTACCTGCTTCTTTTCCTCCTCTGAGCCATGGCAGTCTTTCAGAGCCAGATCTATTAGTGCCGTTTGTTGTGGAACCATCGGTTCCAGCACCCCAAGTGGCTTTCTTGGAGCCGTACTCCACTCTGACACCTTCAGTGCTGTCCTTGCTGTTTAGGAACAGAAGCTCACCAGTTGGCCCCAATGGGATGCTCGGACCCGAACTTCTTCGGTTCTGAGGCTACCTCTTGGTGCGTCAGCTTGGCTAAGCTCGGATCCTACATCTATCAGAGCTGATCGCTCCGGAGCTGGGGGCTACTTCCGCTTCATTAGAACCGGTGGTGTCCTCGGAGCCGGAGGGATCTGCCTTTGAGATGATGAGGAGCATGCTGCCCAGATCTTCAGCTGTACACAAGGGTACCAATGTTCTTCCCCCTCAAGCTCCGACCTCTGTCTCAGCAACATCTCTCTCTCTTGACAGCAGAGACCCGCAGCCTCAGGGGCCCCCTTAGGTGGCTTCCAGTCTTCTGAGACCTCCCCAGAATACCCTTCTCTGGAGCCTCATCAGAAGAAAACTTGTGAGAGGAAGCATGTAGATTCCCCCGATGAGTACATCTCCTCTGACACTGACCTTGAGGAGCCAGAAGGGTCCCCTAGGTTATCCTCTGATTATATCTCCTTTGTAGATATCCTAGAGATCCTGATACAGAGTGGCAGCTGGCCCACCATCACCCCTTCTGATGAGAAGTCAGTGTACCTGAAGGCTTTCGGGTCTCAACCTTCAGCCTCTTGGGTGTCTCCACCTTTCGATGAGCTGTTAGATTTGGTAAGTCAAAAGGTGTGGGAAAATCCTGACGCCGTGGAACCAGTCCCTAGAAGGCCAAACAAATTCCTTTCAGCCCCTAAGGAAAAAGAGTTTCTGACCAAAGGTGTGCCCGTAGATGCCATGGTGGTGGCAGCAGCCACAAAGAAGGAACTAGCAGAGACTTCCTCATCTGTCCACCTATCAAACAATGAGTCTCGAATGATGGACAAATACGGGAAGCGTATTTTTTCTTCAACGGCTTTTACACTCGGATCACTGAATTACCTCACTCATTTTACTAGGCTTCAGAGAGATCTCCTAAAAGAGCTGGGAGATGCTCTCCAGGGTACTTTAACTGAAGGAGTTCCTGAGAAGGTTACTGCTCAGTTGTCCACCTTAAACTCTATTGTTAACTTCTCCATGAGGCTGATATCTTATGCAGCACATAGAGCGAGCAGGGCAGCGGGTTCAGGAGTTTCTCTCAGGAGACACTCCTGGATGCACATGTGTAACTTTGCGGAGCCCTTCAAATCTACATTTACCAATGCCCCCTTTGATGGTTCCTCTCTGTTTGGACTAAAGGTTAAAGACACACTCACCAGATGCAAGCAGGAAGGAAAGACTCTCTCTGCCGTGAGAGTATGTTTTTCCATCCCTTCTAGACCATACCCTAAAGGTCAGAGAGGAGAAAAAAATGTGGTTCAAGAAATCTCAGAGATTTTTCCCAGACGCACAA
This sequence comes from Protopterus annectens, assembly GCF_019279795.1. Lineage (NCBI taxonomy): Eukaryota > Metazoa > Chordata > Ceratodontiformes > Protopteridae > Protopterus > Protopterus annectens. The sequence continues at coordinate 655,363,474 of NC_056729.1, read as the reverse complement.
GGTGATTCCTTCTCCAGAAGCAGAGGAGGAAATAATGGTAGACATCACCGTAGAGGCAGGAGGGTCCGCAAAACCAAGGTGACCATGATTCTTTTCGCGGATGTCCCTATCAGCGCTCCTAAAGTGAGGCACGGCTGTGCTTCTCTGAAGTCGTGGGTCACTTTTCTTTGTACCCAGAAGCCTGGCATGACATCACACAAGACAAGTGGGTACAAAGAATAATTTCCAGAGGATACTCCATAACCTTCTCTTTTCCACTTCATCTCCTTATCTAACCAAGAGAATCCCAGATGTTCCACCCAATCACAGGGATCAAGCAACTATAGAAGTCCAAAAGTTGCTTTAAAAGAGAGTCATCCAAACTGTCCCCGCAGACCAGAAAGGATTCAAATTTACTCCAGATTCTTTTTAGTGCCAAAATGAACAGGGGACTGGAGGCTCATCTTGGATCTCAGCAAGTTAAACAAATCAGTGAAGAAGTCCAAGTTCCGAATGGTAACGCTGCAGTCTGTGCTCCCTCTGTTAGGGAAAGACAATTGGATGTGTTCCATAAACCTCCAAGATGCGTACTACCACATGAAAATGGACAGAGCATCAAGGAGTCATTTACGCTTCCGGCTGGGAGCCAGTCATTACCAATTTCGTGCTCTGCCCTTTGGTCTCACCACAGCCCCCAGGGTGTTCACCAAATGCATGGCGGTAGTAACAGCTCACTTGAGACATCTTGGATTCCTAGTGTTTCTGTACCTGGATGACTGGCTCCTGACTGCCACCACCAGGCACCTACTTCTACAAGCCAGGGATTCAACCATCCGAATCTGTACTCAGCTAGGCATCACTATAAATTGGGAAAAGTCTGTCTTGACGCCCTCTCAATATGTGACTTTTATAGGTGCAGAAATAGACACAGTCACAATGATGGCGCGCCTTCCTTAAGACAGAGTGAAAAACCTAAGACAAAATATACAGCTTGCTTCCCCAACACAAGGTCAAAGCGAAGACAGTGCTCAAACTTCTGGGAACCATGGCCTCTACTATAACTCTAGTTCTGCTAGCCAGACTACATATGACAATTCTATAATGATTACTCTTTTCCCAGTGGTCTCTTCAGCAGCTGCCTCGGTCTCATCCTATTTTATTAATGGAATCTTTCAAAAAGGACCTTCGTTGGTGGATCCAGTCCAATCAACTAACGATAGGGAGACCATTCATTCCTCGCCACCCCATTGCTACTGTGACCACAGATGCCTCCCAGATGGGGGGGGGCATTATCCAGGAAGGACAGTCCAAGGCACATGGCAAGAACACGAGGCTCACTTGCATATCAGTGTTCTAGAGATGAGAGCAGTGCTACTAGCATTGCAATCACTTCACAACTTTCTTCCTCTAGGGACAATAGCAATCCAATCAGACAATATGTCAGTGGTATGGTATATAAACAAACAAGGGGGAACCAGATCCTGCCCCCTGTGTCGAGAGGCTCTACGTGTTTGACACTGGGCAATATCTTCCCAACACTTTCTATATGCAACGCATATACCCGGGAGAACCAATGTGATAGCCGACAAGCTCAGCAGGGCAGTCGTAATGCCTCATGAGTGGTCTCTGAATCAGAAAGTCGCGAAACAGATTTTCCGCAAATGGGAACAGCCTTGCTGCAATCTGTTTGCCACCCCAATAAGCACCAAATGCAGCAGCTACTTCACCCTTACTCCCCCGGGGGAGACACTGAGAGATGCACTTGTCCACAACTGGCCTTCGGGACTTCTTTATGCTTTCCCTCCCTTTCCACTAATATCGAAAGTTATCCAGAAAGCAGACTTTGGGAAGCAGAATGATTCTCATCACTCCTGACTTGCCCCGTCAGATTTGGTTCCACTTTCTCGGGCCTCACCTTCTGGATGATCCATGGACGCTGAAACCAGTACCAGACCTTCTGACACATATGTCAGGCATGTTCCATCCCTGTCTCCACACCCTCAACTTGACAGCTTGGCTGCTCCACTTCCATCCTCCCTAGTCAGGTTTCATGATTTCTCCCCCGCGGTTACACATATCCTGACATCAGCTCATAAACCTTCAAGAAAACTGTACACTAGCAAATGGAAAAGATTTTTTCTTTGGGCACAAGCTAGGAACATAGATCCATACACAGCCTCCATTCCCTTAGTATTAGAATTTCTAACTGAACGTTTTCATCAGGGGTCAGCGCTGCTACAATCAAAGTTCAATTAGCAGCTATCTCCAATTTTCATTTGGGACAACATGAACCTAATCTTATGGCTCACAGATTGTGTAAATCATTTTTAAAAGGCACTACCTTACTAAGACCTCCTTTTCAAGAAACTACATCTCCCTGGGATTTAAATTTTGTTCTTTCAAAACCTACCTCTCCGCCTTTTGAACCTTCACATACATGTGGTTTAAAGTTCCTTTCATCGAAGACCATTTTTCTGGTAGCCATTACATCCGCCAGAAGAGTGTCAGAGCTGCAAGCACTCTGTCAAACATCCTTACTTGATATTCCATAGAGACAGAGTTTCCCTTCACACTAACCCTTCCTTCATCCCCAAAATTTGTTCACAGTCAAATGTTAAACTATCGAACTGCCAGTCTTTTTTCTAAATCATACAAACAAAACGGAGTATAAGTTTCATCAACTTGATGTACACAGACAGTTAAGATTCTATCTACATAGAACCAAAGAGTTTAGGCGATCAGACCAATTATTTATATCTTTTTCAGAGACGAGAAAAGGAATGCCAGTCTCCAAGATAATGTTATCAAACTGGATTTCAAATTGCATATCTTTTATTTACTCTTCTAATGGCAAAGAACTCCCATTTAAAATTAAAGCTCATTCCACCAGATCTATATCAACATCTGCGCTTTTCAAGACAGAATTCCAAGGGACAGTATATGTGCAGCAGCAACTTGGGCTACCTCTCATACCTTTATTACTCATTACAAATTGGACTTAGACTCCAGGAGTAGAGCCTCTTTTGGTTCCATGGTTCTTAGCAGTATATTCCTGTGAGCCACCCGAGAAAAAGGTGCTAGGGACGCTGACCCATATGTAAGAATGAAGGTGAGACAGGACTACGGAACATAAAGATAGTTATGTACTCACCATAACGTTCCATGTTTGTAGTCCATCTCGCCCTTCATTCTTACGAATCCACCCACCTACCCCCGTCCAAGTATCCTTGGAGGATCTGGAGACAAGGTAATGTCCATCTTCCTTAGGGTTGGAGACCTTTCACCTTTCTTTTTCCTTGTGGAAATGCCTTTCTATCACTATTATAGACAGCAGTAAACAAGATATGGGGATTGTTACTAGTGCATTATGGGATACCTACTTTGCCACGAGCCAACTTAGAGACTTCGAGCTTTGTAATTGGCCAAGTTGGAGCCGATGATCAGCTCCAATCCGATATGTAAGAATAAAGGGTGAGATGGACTAGAAACATGGTACGTTATGGTGAGTACATAACTTTTTTTGTGTGTCAGTCCCTTCTGTACTATGTTAACATAGTTGAGGGACTCTATACATGACTGCGTCCAGTTGACAATCATCTGCAAACCTGGTAAGCCACATGCCATCTACCTTTTGCCTGGAATTCAGAGAAATAGTTTCCAAATAGCTGAGCACCCAACACAGATCCCTGTGGTATTCTAATGGTAAGTGGTCTAATGGTGGAGGTGCAGTCCCCAACTTTGACAGTGTGCATTCTGTTGGTTAATCAGTTGGCTGTCCATCTAGTAATGTAACGGTTAATCACCAGATGGGGGAGTTTCTCTATGATACCTGAATGGGGGATAGTGTCAAAGGCCTTAGATAAGTCAATATAGTGTTATGTCCTGTTATCCCTCATCCAGGTCTTTGGAGTCATTATCAAAGAAGTCCACAATGTTTAATCAAGATCTACCCTTGACAAAACCAAAATGCGTCAGGTCAAGTGTGTTGAAGTTCATCTATGTCCCTGTGGATAAGGTCCATCCTGATCACTTCCCTAGCCTTGCAGATAAGGGATTTTAGGCTTATGAGTCAATAGTTCTACTTCTGCATGTTAACAGTTTGATGTGCATTACATATCACACATTTTATATTAATGTCTGTAGTGTAGGTAATATACGTGTGGAAAAGGTAGTGAGACATCAGGGTTGCAGTGCTTGGTGGAGGCAACACATGGCTGTATTGTAAATATGTGAAATATTGTTAGACAGGCCTTCAGTTCCATATGTAATTTCACATAATAGACAGGAAATGGAAAGTAAACAGCAGTAATACATAATATTTACTTTTCCATAGCATGGCAAGCAATGGGTATGGGCAATGGTTGGCAAAGCGTTTGTGTATGAGAGCTTCACATTTTCAATACTTTCTATGTTTGCGGATAGCTAAGCAGTGTGCAGATGTGAGCTGCATTGTGAAAAGTCTGAGAGTTAGTACTGTGTCTTCTTGACACAGTTGTTTCAGTCCAATTGGCTATACAACATGATTACATTGTCACCCCTCTTTGTGGAGGTGACATTCCAAATTCAGTTAATATTCTGCACATATTTTGTTTACACTTTTAAATAACTGGATAGCTATGGTTCTTTCCTACCTCCATCCTGCTCATTCCTGTATTGCTTTCCCTCTGTTCTTTCCCCTGCTTGCTCCCGATTTAACCACTTTCCTATCTACCCCATTTTAACACCTATAATCTGGTCAAAAATAGAATTAGACACAATACACAAGTAGCAGAAAAAAAATGATCCTTTCACTATGTTTGCAATGCGCAGTCTGCTCAATGCCGCTTAACCCCACTGTTTATGCCAACTCACACATTGCTGTATAATATATATATATATATATATATATATATATATATATATATATATATATATATATACTATTATTGTCATTAATTAGCAAAGGGTTTTACACTTTTATCTGTATGCATTAGTCAGAAGTGTACTGATGACATGGGCATGTGTGTCAGGGCATTTTACAGCTATACATGATTGGCAATAACTTAAAATAGAATGTTCCATGTTCAATCTATAGACATGTTTCAGGGACAGTTCATTTGATAGCACTTCTAGCATTTCAAAGATGTTTTGTTAGCAAAATGTGTCATTTACCTGTTCTTTCAGTGGGGAGCAGAGCTGCATTGCTGTTATGGCACAAACAAGGATATGTTGCTATTGTTAGTCTCCTTTTTTGCATCCAGCCTGTTCATATTTCAGATCTCTAGACTGGTTTATGTTTTTCCAGTGGGTAATGCTACCTTCTCTGTTTTATTTGGGAATAGTTATTTTGTAGTTATGTGATACTTATGTGTATTATCCTTCTGTTCTCCACGGAAAGCACTGTAATGAGAAAAGCGGTGCACCGGACAGCTCAGGAACAAATTCAAGGTTTATTAACATAAAACATAACGAGTATAACAAACACGTTTTTCATCTAAAATTCAGACTTCATCAGACAATCACAATTCAACTCGTAATTTATATAAAGTAAGAAGAGACAATTAATTCAAACCACCCAATAGGGAAACTTGCTCATGAATATTAAAAACATACATTTTTAACACCATTTCTCTCAAAGAAAACAGTAAATATATAATAATATTATTTCATAATACTTGTTTGAGGAATGTGCATAATTCTGAATCAACTAATGTAAATATAAATATATATATATATATATATATATATATATATATATAAATAAATGGATTGGTTGATTCCTATATAATCTCTTAAAAACTAGAAACTAAAAAAAAGAAATAAACATAGCAGCTTTTTTCAAGCAGTTGATTTTTGATGTTCTCACAAATGGAGAGTTATAAGCTTTATTTGAAACATGAATTTAATTTTATTTTTGTTAATTTTGGAGTTACTTTCCTGAAGACCTCTAGAGGGTGATGTTGTATTAACTGCTTGAAAAAAGTTGCTATGTTTATTTCTGTTTTTTAGTTTCTAGTTTTTAAGAGATTATATAGGAATCAATCAATCCATTTATTTATATATATATTTATATTTACATTAGTTGATTCAGAATTATGCACATTCCTCAAACAAGTATTATGAAATATTATTATATATTTACTGTTTTCTTTGAGAGAAATGGTGTTAAAAATGTATGTTTTTAATATTCATGAGCAAGTTTCCCTATTGGGTGGTTTGAATTAATTGTCTCTTCTTACTTTATATAAATTACGAGTTGAATTGTGATTAATTGTCTGATGAAGTCTGAATTTTAGATGAAAAACGTGTTTGTTATACTTGTTACGTTTTATGTTAATAAACCTTGAATTTGTTCCTGAGCTGTCCGGTGCACCGCTTTTCTCATTACAGTGCTTTCCATGGTTATTAGTGTTTAGTGCACTGTTTATCCTTCTGTTCTCTTTTAGAAAACCTAGGACTATGCCACCTAGGTGTCTCAATCTTCAAAAACCACCCTTCACTAACCCTGAACATCAGGTCATTGTTGACACTTTTAGGAACATGGTGCCGGGGACATGGATATATGTCACTCAGAATGGAGATTTAGCAGCAGATGTTAATGCAGTGGGTGGCCACAACAGTACATATGGCCAGGTGCACCATAGGGCCACTGACATGGAGGAGAGCAGCTGCTGTGGGCCGTGGTAGGATGGTTGCCAAGAAGACTTGTTACAGATCTACCACTAACATCAAATGAAGATTTCCTGTCCACTGTCAGGGATCCAGACAGAAAGTGCAGAACAGCATGTCCTTGACATTGGTGCTACTGTTTCAGGGACAGCATTCGTGCCCCAGGAACAGCTTCCAGGTAGGTTTTTGTATCTCAATTGTTGATAACTATTCTACAGTCATCATCATCTTTCGGCTGTTCCCATTAGGGGTCGCCACAGCGGATCATCTGTTTCCATTTCTTCCTGTCCTCTGCATCTTGCACCAACCACCTGCATGTCCTGTCTCACCACATCCATAAACCTTATCTTAGGCCTCCTCTTTTCCTGTTACCTGGTAGCTTCATCCTTAGCATCTTTTTCCCAATATACTCTGCATCCTTCCTCAGTACATGTCCAAACCAATGTAATCTTGCCTCTCTGGCTTTGTCTCCAAACCTTCCAACCTGGGCCTGACCCTCTAATATACTTATTCCAAATCCTGTCCACCCTCGTCACACCCACTGCAAATCTTAACATCTTTAACTCTGCCACATCCAGCTCTAACTCCTGCCTTTTCGTCATTGCCACTGTCTCCAACCCATATAACATAGCTGGTCTCACTACCCTCTTGTAGACCTTCCCTTTCTCTCTTACTGATACTCATCTGTCACAAATCACTCCTGACAGTCTTCCCCACCTACTCCATCCTGCCTGTACTCTCTTCTTCACCTCTCTTCCACACTCACCATTACTCTGAACTATTGATCTCAAGTATTTAAACTCATCCACCTTCACCAATTCTACTCCTTGCATCCTTACAATTTCTCTATCCTCCCTCTCATTCACACACACACATATTCTGTCTTAGTCCTGCTGACCTTCATTCCTCTTCTCTGTAGAGCATATCTCCCATCTCTCCAGGGTTTCCTCCCCCTGTTCCCTACTCTCACTACAGATCACAATATCATCTGCAAACATCATAGTCCAAGGGGACTCCTGTCTGATCTCGTCTGTCAACCTGTCCATCACCATTGCAAATAAGAAAGGGCTCAGAGCTGATCCTTGATGTAATCCCACCTCCACCTTAAATGATAACTGTTCTACAGTAAAACAATTTAAATCAATACATTACTTCTGTTTCACAAGATATTTTTTAGGGGAGGGTTGAAGATTGCTAAAGTTAACAACACATTCTGATTGATTAGCTTAGGTTGGAGTTGTCATCCAAGTTCTTGTTGAAAGTATAGTTAATGGACATATAAAGGAGAAAAAGTACTACTTCCCTGTGTTACTGTTAATTGTGATGATGTCCTTAATTTTGCTTAACTTCTTCCGGGACCATCTGGCATGCAGAGAATACTATTGTCTGCACATGGTAAGTCAAACATTTTTATGACAGTACTGATGAGAAATTCAAAGAAATATTTTAGTGTGTGATTTTTTTTTAAACACCTTTATTGAATTATCACTTATGACATAGGAAAATTTACATTTATATCAAACTGCATTAACAAGTTCACATTTACAGACATTATACTTTACATATATTGCTATATATCATATAACCTAAGCAACATTACATAAATGATTCAGTTCCTGCTCTTTTTTTAAACAAGAAACATCTTTATTAAATAATCACTTAGCACATAGGCAATCATGCATTTATATAAATGAAAACAAACCACACAGACACCATCCTAGTTGCAAGCATTTTACACCACAAACCATACTGACACACTCCTAGTTGCAAACATTATACATCACCTACAATCTACACAATCATTTTCAGTCAAACATTACATAACTCATTTATGTCCTGTCTTCTTTTAAATTTTATTCCTCCCCTGTATGTATTTTCACACAATTCCCATTTTTTCCTGTCTAGTTTGCTCCTACCCTTTTCTAAAGTTCTCAATTCCAGTTGTTATATCTGTGTTACTATATTGACTACTTTAGATTTTGATTTCCATTTTCTAGTAATTGCTTTTTTGGCAGCTACCATAAATAGACACAGCAACTTACCATGTCTAGGCGATTCCAATTCTGTATCGTAGCTCAGAAAATTAATCTCCCTTGTCACACCACGCTGCCCACCCAGCATCTTGGACAATGCATCTTGCAGGGAATCCTTAAAGTCCGCCAGCTTACCCAATTACCTCTTTCTTCCCTATCACACCTGCTACATTTACTGTCTACCTAAGGAAAAATTCTCTGGAGTCTACTTGGGGTATAAAAATATCTATGTAAACATTTCCAAGAAAAAATCCGAAATCTTCTAAATTCTGTTGCATATTTGGGAGACATACATGTATCCTCCCATTGTTTCTTTGTAGATTGCTTATCCAGTCTTTCTTCCCAATCATTTCTAACCTCCTCTGATTGATTTTTATAGTTATCATGCAATATTTTATATGTTCTACTAATTCCTTTTTTAATGACAGCTTCTGTTCTAGATTCTAATAAAAACTCTACCAGTGCTGGTCTTTCATTTAGGACCCCCTATTTCTTTCTCTTTGCCTATATACTGATAGCAATCCTTGATAGGGAAGGCAATCTCTAATCTGCAGTCCAAATAAATTATTTGCATCTTCCCATTCTACCATCTTTCTCTCTCTAGTTATTTGCTCCCAATACATTGGTTCCTTTGCCAGTTTTCTCCAACAAATTCCATCCCTATTGCCTATTGTCTGTACACCTAATTGCAGTCATCTGTATTGCCAGAATCTCCTTTCTCCATTTCTGTATTGGCTTAGTTCTTAGGATACTTTCTGCTACTTCAGTGGTTCTGAAACTTTGCAAGCTGGAGGGCCCCTTTTGATAAAGCTAATATTTTCGTGGACCCCTATATTTTGGATTATGTTAATATTAGTGCAATATTTGAATTGCAGAAATTAGTTTTATTTGTAAAGGATTATGATTTAAATAGACTCCAGCTTCTAAAACTGTCTGATGAAGTAAACATGCACTGGAGTTCATTTCTAGAATGAGTAGCAGTGCATTAAGGCACTTCCAAATATTATTTAATGTCATTATTTCTGTGAATATTGCTAAGTTATGTTGAAAAGACATAATCAAGCCCCATGGCCAATAACTGAACTCCAGTCACCTGGGCTGTACTGAAAGCTATACCAAGAGTTCTAGCTATTATGAAAGTAAATTTCAGCAGGACAATAAAAATAAGAAACATCAAATTGCTAGCATACCTCCTCTGAACCTAATTGTAAAATCACATGTTTAAGCTTAGTTATGAATTAAGAACCTAAGTATCCAACAAGGCAATTCCCCCATTTGAAACAAACTAGTAATTAATCTAAATACAGTGTTACATGCACAGTTAACAAGAATTGCCAGTTCTACTTATATTCAATGTACCACTGCTCCTCTCTGCAATATTTGAACATGAAAGAACTTGTAACAATAAATATTGCAACATGCAGCCAAATCAATATTATGAGTAAGGAGCTAGGTGAGGTGGCATACAGTTAAAGGGGGAATGAAGCCTGCTTTACTTGTTCAAAATGAAGAAATACAGAGAGAAAATGACTATAACATGATGACAGTGATATTTAATAGCCATTGAAACACAAATCTGAAATAAGAAAACAAGTTTCTGGTATCCAACATTGTGCCAGTAATGAAGTAACTCAAATGATTCCTAATGCATTACTTTTATCTGCCAAGTTTTCCACACAGAAAATGTTGCAGCCTTTTCCAACTACTACACAGGTATATAAAACATGCTTTACAATAAATATTAACAAGAGTGAATAAAAAGGAAACCTAGCCTAGTGATATATATTCAACAAATACCAAAAAAAAAAAAAGAGTCACCATTCAGACAAGATTATAATCCAAAAAGCTTTAATCTCACTCTGTTATTTCTTCATTCCCTGAGTGATACTTTTTTTAAAAAATAAAGCTATTATATGCAGACATCTGTACTCGACTATGTTAAATTTTCTTATTATACAACTGTACTGTTTATTACTACAAAAACATTTTAACTATTCCAAATCAAAATTGGATGCTTCAACATTATATTTTTGATGCATTTTATGTATGTAATGAAAAGCCCACAGAATTAGCAGGTAAATAGTAACAACAAGCAAATAAATGAATGTCTGCCTCATACAGTATGTTTGTAATAGTGTGATAAACAGACACAAGAGCTGCACATTTGTTAATAATAGTGTGCTAAAAGACACTGGAGTTCTGATAACATACTTAAAGTAAATATCCTGAGTGGGACCCTTGCTAAATATTATGACTGCCCTCTAGCACTGAGAAATCAATATGACACAAGGTGATTCTCAAACTTACATGTATTTGTAATGCAAAGAAGTTTGAGCCGAGCTGTTTGGGAACTTATATACCCTCAGTCCATTTGGGACCCATCTCCCTTGGAAACAATCCTTGAAATAAAATTGTCCAGCTGAAACCCTCTATACTTCTTTAACATTTTTTTCAAATTTAAATATTTTCTCCTTCAGTGTTTCACAGGATTATCCATTCATGGAAGTCATTGAACAATTCAATGTAAACTTTTCTTGAAATCACTTCTTTAACCTACAATTTGGTGAATCATATTCAGTCATGCCCACCCTTTATTTAGAGGGGTTACATGCTACTACATCAGCATATGCTTGATTACTACTAGTTTCCATACTGCTTTTACCAATAGCGGTATTCTCTTCCTTAATTCCTTCACTGACAGTCATTGCTGTTACACCATTTTCCCTTCGTTCACAGTCACATTTCATTCTTGATGTAAGATTTTAACATTAACAATATTAACAGCAACTTGAGTGGTTAGTTGTATTAAAGTCAAATTGGCAGACATGTTGTTCTCATTTACTAATGTTTCCCTCATTTCACTTGACATTCCATTGGAATATAAATACTGTGACATGTTGTATGGGGCAAAGAATACTCAACAACGAAGAAATACGCTATACTTCTGTGACGATTATGCTCTGGCCCAGCAATCAAGGAGCCTTAATCCTCACCGACACCAGGGAGGTCGTGTCCGAGAAGAGAAAAGGATAACTAATACACACAGTAAAGTACAATTTCCCTTAAGTGCACACAGAGATCACAGTCAGTCTGGGGCTAGTTGCTCCCTTGCTCACCAAGTCCCCAATAAGACTCCCCACTGGCATAGCTATAGGATCCGGGTCTCAGCCAAACTGGGCAAGCTAAAACCTCTAGTACCCTCTCTGTCCAACCAGTGCTTTGTATCCCTGCCAAGTAGCTGACACTACACACACACGCTTTGAGATAAGTATTTATACAACTTCACAGACACTCCTGAGAAAGACTGACACAGATTCTCCAACTGTGCCCATTTACCCAGACTATATGGTAGTAATTACTGCCACCACTCAGTTAATTATCAGCTACTAAAAGGCCCTTAAAAGGGTGTCCAATTATTACTGTGCAATATTATAATCCAATGGTAGTATGACTAACAGTCAAGGCTTACTTTAGAGTGGCCTATTACAATAACCTCTATAAATGTGCAATGTACTCTAGAGCTTATCTCTACACAAGCAGCCACAGGTAGACGGTTTTAAAAATATTTAATAATAAATAGTTAAAACACAATACAAAACTACTACACCACAGGGATATCTAAGAGTTCACAGATCACACAGAAACTTAAAGTAATACAGTAGGCCAGGTCTGATTTCAAAGAAAAATACCTAATTAATCTTTACTAGCTTTAACTATTCCTACAAGAAATCACAGTGCTAAAACTTACATGTGAGCATAAGGCAGAGTGCTGATAAGTTGGATATCCAAGATCAAAATGCTTCCAGTCTCTTGTGAGAAATAGTATTAAAACATTACTAACAAACATGTCTCTAAGGCCCTCCCAAATTACATCATTTTTGACACTTAGGTTTTCCCAGTATTCATATTGCATCATCTTAACACCTGGTGTGAGTTCTCAGGCCACAGACTACATTATTTAGCAATCTAACACCTGCACAGAAACTTACAACAATAGAAGGCATTTCACCTGTATATTCTAACAGAAACTACAGCAATAAAGCACATTCCACATCTAAATTCTGGTCATAAAATTTAGCCTTAAAACAATGGGCATGAAACCTTCATCCAGCCACACTGGAGCCGAATTCTATCATGAAAGGGTCACAACATGCTTCAATGGTCCAGTAGAGTGCAATGTTGTCAAATATTTTGCAGTTCCACATTTCACAATATTCTTTTACACTCAAGAAAACATGCCTGTATTTTACATTTATTTACAAATGCCAGAATTCTATATCAAATTCTATTTGACTAAGCTGGCATCCTTCGCCCATCTCTCCCCATTTGTCACATCTCCACTCAAGCAAGTTTTTCAAGTGCCCCTTGAGAAACATCGCTTGAGAGTGTCAGGTCTATCTGATTGTACCTCACCCCATTCCTTGTCTTGAGAGCCCATCTGCATTGGCATTGCTACTCCCACTGTGGTGCTGCACTGTCATATATGTGTGCAACCCTAGACTCCATCTTAGTAACTTGGCATTTTGCTGACTGGCTCTGTTTAACCATGTTAGAGGGTTGTGATCTGTCATCACAGTGAATTTTCATCCATACAGATAAGGCTGAAGTTTTTGTAGTGCCCACACTATGGCTAGATATTCCTTTTCTACCGCTGCATAGCATTCCTCCCTGGGTTGGAGCCTTCTCCCTCTGAAGAAATCTGACTAAGTACAGCCCCCACCCCATAGTTTGAAGCATCCACCTGCACAACAAATTCTTTGCTATAGTCTGGACTAGTCTGAAATGCCTGCTGACATGCTGCGGTCCACAGTACCTTATCTGGCTTGTGAAGGGAGCAGCTATGGTACTATAATAGGGAACAAACTTTTTGTAGTACCCTGCTGTCCCCAAGAATGCCCTCACCTGCTTTTTGGTAACAAGTGCACTCCATGCCTGAATAGCTTCCACTTAGGCAGGTTCTGGCCTTATCTTACCACTCCCCACTCTATGTCCTAGGTAGGAGACCTCTGCCATATCCACCTGACATTTGCTCAGCTTAATGGTCAACCCTGCCCTCTGTAGTCTGCCCAGCACCTCTCTGACATGCTGAAGGTGCTCTTGCCAGGAATGGCTGTAGATAGCAATATCATCCATGTAAGCAAGGGCAAACCCTCCTGCTAGGATATGATCTACCAGCCTCTAGAAAGTCGTTAGGGCATTCTTCATCCCAAAGTGCATCTTTGTGAACTCATACAAGCCAAAAGGAGTCACAAAGGCTGACTTCTCTTTACCCCTGGGAGTCAAGGGCACCTTCCAGTAACCCTTGGTAAGATCAATGGTTGTAAGATACTTAGCCCCACCCAGCTGCTCTAGGGCCTCATCTGTCCTAGGTATGGGGTAAGCATCTGCCTCTGTGTGACTATTTAATTTCCTCTAATCCACACAGAACCTGGTGCTGCCATTCTTCTTTGGCACCAGTACCACTGGGGAGGCCCAGGGACTGTTGGACACTTGAATCACCCCTAGTTCCAACATCTCCTGTACCTCTTCCCTCAGAGTCTGTTTGACTCTCTCAGGCACCCTATAAGGGGCCTGCCTGATAGGCCTTTGGGGTCCTGTATCCACCTGGTGCTGCACCAGTTGGGTGCTCCCTGGTTTCCCGGTAAAGATACCCCAAAACACCTGCAACACTGCTCGGATTTCTCAAACCTGGGTAGGAGATAGCTGCTGGGATATTGCTACCCCTTCCACCGAGGTGTCAGCCCGAGCATCACTGAGGAGATCAGTCACAAGATCTCTCTCAGACTCCTCCTGCAATCCACTGCAAATGCTCAGCACAAGGGCCTCCCTATCATGGTAAGGTTTCATCATGTTAACATGGTACAATTTGTGCCCCCTGCCATCTGCCTAGCACTTCCAGCATGTAGTTAACATCACTTACCTTTCTTACCACCTTGTAGGGTCCGTCCCAAGTTGCTTGCAACTTGTTGTATCTGACACGAATGAGAACTATCACCTGCTGCCCTACAGCATACTTTTTAGCTCGAGCATTCCTTTCATACCACACCTTTTTCTGTTGTTGGGTTTCTGCCAGGTTCTCCTGGGCCAGGCCCATGAGTTCCCTGAGCCTTTGCCCATACAGCAACTTAAAGGGTGAAAAACATGTGGATTCCTGGGGAACCTCTCTGTAAGCAAACAACAGATGGGGCAAATATTTGTCCCACTCCCTCTTAAACTGATCTGCAAATGCCCGTAGCATGGACTTGATTGTAGAGTTTAACCTCTCAACTAGACCATTAGTCTGGGGGTGGTCTTCATGTGCTTCACCCCACAGGACTTCCACAGACAAACCAGCAGGTCTGACATAAGATTGGTACCTCTGTCAGACAGTATTTCCTTTGGGAAACCTACCCTGCTGAAAATCTCTAGCAATGCATTTGCCATCTTCTTGGCCTCAATGGAGGACAAAGCCACTGCCTCAGGGTATTGTGTAGCATACTCTACAATCACTAGGATATACTTTTTCCCTGTGGAACTTGGGGTACTCAGAGGACCCACAATATCCATAGCTACCCTCTGAAATGGCTCCTCAGTCACAGGCAAAGGCATCAAAGGAGCTCTCACCTTGTCTCCTGCCTTGCCTACCTTTTGGCACTGCTCACAGGTCCTGCAGTACCCTGTTACATCTCTGGAAATTCCAGGCCAATAGAAGTTTTTCATTATACGCCTCTTTGTATGTTTTATGCCCATATGACCTGCAAAGGAAATATCATGGGCTATGGCTAGAAGTGCCAGACGGTAAGCTCTAGGCACTACCAACTGCTTGCACTCTGTTACCTTCTAGCCCTCCCTCGGGGTCCACTCTCTGTACAGTAAACCTTTGTTCCAGTACATCTAAATTCTGGTCATAAACTTTAGCCTTAAAACAATGGGCATGAAACCTTCATCCAGCCACACTGGAGCCGAATTCTAACTTGAAAGGGTCACAACATGCTTCACTGGGCCAGTAGAGTGCATTGTTGTCACATATTTTGCAGTTCCACATTTCACAATATTCTTTTACACTCAAGAAAACATGCCTGTATTTTACATTTATTTACAAATGCCAGAATTATATATCAAATTCTATTTGACTAGGCTGGCAGCCTTCGTCCATCCCTCCCCAATCATCACAACTTCTCTCAGTGTGTAAACACAAAACCATTTTTTTTTGTAGTCATACTTTAGGTCAGAGCATTTGTTAGCTCACACATGCAGTTTCTCATAACACAGGTTAGTTTCTGAGCAAGATTACCTCAGGTGCTCAAGATTATGACATCTCTGAAGCTCTATCGGACATAGAGTAGTGGCGTGGACAGGCACATCAGATAAATTCCCCTCCAATGTGGATTACTCTGCCTGGGACTCTACTTCATCAGCCTGTAAATCATCAAATCTTTGGGTAGGAATTTGGTCATCAGTATTTCTTTCTACATGCCACTGCTCAGTCATTCATGTGGAAATCTGGAGTTAGCCATGTCACTCTGGCTATGACATTTGTCTTCATCCTTACTGGGATAAAAATGTGTTTATTTACCCTTGTGGTATATGTATCTGCTCATCCATCTTCACTGTGGGATGACTTTGATCATCTGCTGGCCTCCCAGTGTTTTAATTATCTTATAGTTAGTGTTAGACCTTCAGTTATGTGGGCACTCTGAATCTGGTCTGCTTGTCACACTTATGCCATCTGCCATATTAAGTATGTGTTTCAGGGAATGAAAATACACTGCAATTAAAAAACATGTTAATTATTTCTGTTTACTTCGATAACAGTGCGATGGATGATGATGATGTTTCTTTTCACCCAAGTCCAAAATATCAGGTTCAGTATTGGACAGATTTATTCGTAAATCATGCTCAACATTCAGTCTATTTCGCTGTTTATTTTTTAGGTAAAGTAACATGGAAAAGGCTCGCTCACACAGATATCTAGAAGAAAATGGAAATAATTTCTGGAGAGCTTTGTCTGCTAATCCTGGATAAATGTTTCTTACTGACAACCAAAAGTCAGAAAGACTGTTTTGTTTAAAAACAGTTTTTAAAGAACCATCACACAACAGCTCTACCAAATCATCTTGTTCTGGGGTTGTCAAATCATTATTTCATCTATTTTTTTCACAACTGAATGGATCTCTGATCCAATTTTTATTACATTGTGATGGAGGAAAATAAAATCTGAAGGTGTCTCTCAAACTTCTCAAGTGTTCCATGAATAATTCAACTATTTTTTTATCTACTTTTTCTTCTGCACTTTGTACAAAGTCAGATAAAGCTGAAAATGAATCGAAGATATTCCTTTTCATTCGATTTTCCCATAAGTCTATTTTTTTATTATAGCTTCTATTTTATTTTCAACTTTAAAAACGTGTACATTAGTTTCTTTAAGACTTAAATTTAACTTGTTCAAGTAGCAGAAAATATCAGCTAAATATGCAATCTTTACTAGACAAGAAAAATCATTCAAGCATTCTCTTAAAAGGAAACTTGTTTTATCAATTAAATTAAATTTATGCCATCACAAAGTTAAAAAATGCGATTCAAAACCTTCCCACGAGACAACCAGTGAACTTCAGTGTGTAACAGTAATTGTTTATGATGGCTTCCCATTTCATCACACAAAACTTGAAAAATCCTATTATTTAGCGGGCGAGCCTTAATAAAATTTACTATAGCTACTGCTTCATCAAATGTTCTTTTTAAATCAAGTGGCATTTTTCAGACAGCAAGTGATTCACGATGAATACTACAATGCATCCAGGTTGCATTTGGTGCTTCTTTTTTAATCAAACTTATACTTTTTATTGTTCCAGTCATAGCTCGAGCTCCATCGGTGCAAATTCCAAGACATTTTGACCAACTTAGCTCATTCATTGTTATAAAATAATTTAAGCAGGTGAACAGTGCTTCCCCAGTAGTGTGAGTGGGAAGAGACTTGCAAAATAAGAAATCTTCATGAAATTTACCATCAAATGCGTATCAAATGAAAGCAACAAATTAGCATTGTTAAAAATATCCGTGCTTTCATCAAGTTGTAATGAAAAGTACTGAATCTTTTGTACCCGTCCAATCAGTTGATGTAAAATATTGTTAGACATTTCTGTTATTCGGTCACTAACTGTAGTATCTGGTAATGAAATTGACTGTAAATTTCTGGCAGCTTTATTCCCCACCACTCGCATAACCATTATTTTTGCAGCAGGTAGAATTAAATTTTCGGCAATTGTATGTGGTTTTCCTGACTTCGCGATTAGAAGAGATACTTCATATGACGCGATAACGGCTTGCTCATTACTGCCACTAGTTGCAGTTTTTATTAAAACTTTTTGATTTCCTTCCAATTTAATTTGGAAGAAATCAATCGACTTGCTAGCATACTGTTTATGCTTTGACTGAAGGTAATGTTTAAGCTTTGCCAGCTTCATTCAATAACACTTCATAAATGACACAAAGTTTTATAAACATTATCAACAGAGGTACTTGTAAATCAATATTTTAAGTACTCGGCTGAATATTTTCGTGTCTTGAGTACTGACGCTTTTTATATTTATTTTTTGCTGCTGAACAAGGTATGTCATCTTCTTCTGATGATTCTGAATTGTTCTCAGAATGTTTTACTGTACCTCTCTTCAACCAATTATCCATTCCCTCGAATCTAAAAATATAATTTAAACACTATTGAAATATTTATAAAATTTCACAATCCCAAAACAGACAAATTAAACTGTCTAACTTACCTTCATTCACATTTGCAAAATAACTTACTGATATACCAGGAAACCTAATACTAATACAGACAATAGTAATAGAAATGAGCACAACATATAATCAAAATGTATAGTCCCTTAACAGCTACAAAGTCACTTGAACTCAGGATGCACAGTAGCAAAACTAGGTGTGCCTGTAGTTGCAGAGCTGTACAGACTGCATTCAGTGCAGTTGACTGCAGACCATTATTGGATTAATGTTAAACAAAGAATGTATTACGTATTAGCTGTGCTTTTTTTTTTTTATAAACAAAAAGATGGCAGTATGCATACATTGTGCTTGGATCACTTCCCCGGTCAGCTCACCCCATGCAACCACTGCAGTGTCCCATTACTTGGCTATTTCTCACCAGTTGCCATAAACATTGTTTAAAACTCTGTGTGCATACTGTTTACTGCTTTACTTCTACAATGACTACAGCTCTTTGGATTTCATGTAAAACTTTTACAGTACAAACACTGATAGACACTTGCTAAACAAAGAAAAACAGTCTCAAAATGAAAACAGACTTAGCATTACAAACTCTGTTACTTTCCAACTCAGTCACTGAAACATCATTGAAACCCACATTCAAGGAAAATGCATCTGGCCAGTGGCAGATAAAGTTTACCTTTGAACTGTTTTTGAATCATAGGGCTACTTTTGAACATTTTTCCAGTAAGCAATGAAACAAACCATATGAACCGATAAGAACATTCCAACCATAAAAGGCTACTCAAACTTCTCTTATTACAATCCACCAATATTAGTCAATATGCAAGTTAACAATTCTTTGAAAATGAACTTGAATCTAAATTCCTTGAAAAATGCACATGAAACTCCGTTCCTTGAAAAATGCAGCTTGGTAATTGGGGTAGGCTCATATTTCCTGTAGCTAAAGTACTGGGTTTGAGCCTAAGCAAATTACTAACCACCTGCTAACCCTAAGTAGGGCATTTCACTGTCTCTAACACACACGCCTGAATCTCAAGAAATCTGAACAAAACCTAAAATAAATAGGGACAGATTATAAGCATTGCTCTTATGAACTTAGAAAATTGGTAGAATAACAGGATTTCTGTTAATATGCACTTCTGTAATCTGATTCAAAAGGATATGAAGTAAATGAAATGTGAGTCATTACTTAGCAACTTCAATTGTTTTTTGAGGAACAAACAAAAACATGGGGCAAAAATCTGGACATTTTGCAAAAACTTGGACAGTTAAGGGATATACTTCCTACCTCTTAAACACACACGCACATACACCTCTCTCCTTACACACACACGTGCCTCTCTCCCTCTTACTTACACATACACACACACACACACACACACACACAGAAATCCATGTGCTCTGGACTAAGCCACAAATAATGAGGGAACATAGTCCCAAATATAGGAACACCTGTTAAATATTGCTCTTACAGACTTAGAAAGTTGATAGAAAAACACGTTTTGAATTACTGTGCATTTTCTGAAGGATATGAACTGTACAGCTGAAATGTCTGCCATTATATTTTGACTTCAGTGCTCACTGACTTGCCAGAAAAAGCAAAATTTTATGAGAAACAGACAAAAAAATTTGAGGCAAAAATCTGGACATTCTGCGAAAACCTGTACACTTGAGGGCTATACTACTGACCTCTTAAACACACACACACACACTTATCTCTCTCCCTCTTACTTATAGATACACACAGACATACACACACAAAGCCATGTGCTCTGGACAAAGCCACAAATAATGGGAGAACATAGTCCCAAAAATAGGAACGCATGTTAAATATTGCTCTTACAAAGCCGAATGAGTTGCCAGAAAAAGCACAATTTTGTGAGAAACGCACTCACAGAGTCATGGGGACAGCATAGTCCCAAAAATAAGAACACCTTTTAAATACTGCTCTTACAGACTTACAAAGTTGACCGGAAAATTCATAGCAATGCAAAACCTAAGGATACAAACTCCATTACACTATTTTCTGGCTTCAGTGCTCAGTAACCTGTCAGGAATTTGCCAGAAAAACTGTTTTATGAGAGCTACACCAAAACTATGAGGCAAAAATTTGTACAGCTGAGAAAAAAAGAAAAAAAATACCTTAAAAGGTCTTATCATGATCAGCTGCAGAAGGAGTCTAACCAGCATCAAAAAGCTATGATAACTGTGACTGGAGGGAAAGTAACAGTTTGTGGAATTTTCCTTCCAAGTTCCAACTGCCAGACAGAAAACATTGGTGCTATAGACCCAAACCTACATCAGGGGTCACAGTCATGCCAGCACTCTACAGTGGCAACATTTAAAGAGTATGGATTCCAGATTAAAGCAACCAAATGTTTTGTGATGATTTAAAATGTAAGCTTCAGTATATCATGCCACACATAATATCAGTAGCTAGACTTTAACTGGATCCTCTGGACTGACACCAGTACAATCTGTACTAATTAGAAAGTCTGGGGTGCAATAAAAAAATAAAAAAAACCTGTCCACTTGTAATGTGAATGCTTCAGGGTTATGTCTTGGCCAGCATCCTCTACAGTGGATGTTTTGTCTGTTCAATGAACTGGAAATCTTTTTTGTTTGCTAAACAGTTAATCCCACTAGGATAAATGCCATTTTTAGTGGTGGCCAGGGAACCCTGTTTGGTTAATTGACTAGTTTTGCCTTACGTAGTATACAAACAGACACTCGGTGATTCAAACCTAGGACTACATGACACAGCTTATTATGACCTCGCAGCTTTAGTCATCATTACTATACTCCCATGCATGAAACAAGTCCAGTGCAAAGGAAGATGTTTGTGCTGGGCCACTGCAAACTGGGTGAACAGAGGAAAAGATACGAGAAAAAAAAGTCATTTATTGGTGCAACCCATCTGAGGATTACATGTCATATTGAACGCAAGAAGATATGATCATTGTTGTTGCTTTTAATCTTCTATTCAATGGCTAAGCGATATTAGAATGCTGATGAGGGAAAATAATCTGTTCCCTAACATTGTTGTCTGGGCTCTATCAACGATATTATTCAGAATATTTTCAGCACTCCGATATTTATATGCCATTATTTTCAAATAATGACAAGACTTAAATCTACTGGGCAAGCAATCGCTCTTTCAGTGTCAGTCGCAAACAAGGAAGTTAATAGTTAATATTACAAATGCAGGGAAAGCAGATGGTTAGCCATGAATATATTTTTAACGGTGACTGCAGAATAACTCCGCAGACCCCTAGAATTCATTATACGGATCACAGTTTCAGAATCGCTGTGCTGCTTTGTAGATATAATATTCTGTATGATAATTTTTATTCTCTTTAAAGCCCTGCCTCTAAAATCCCAGTCTCGCCTTGTTTCTTGAACTTCCCCCGTTTCATCATTATCCCTTTCCATTTTGAATTACATTTTTCTGCTTGTGCTACATATTGGAGCCTTAACTGTGGAGCTCTAAAATACCCCCTCAGATCGAGTAATCCCAATTCACCTTGTTCTACTGGAAGAATCAACTTATCCCACTTGACTCTTATGGTCTTCTCCTCCCAGATAAAGTCCTTCAGCTCTTTATTAATTGCTATCCTCAACTTCTTCTCTGGTTGATAAAAATAGTTCTGACTTGACTAATGGGACTAAAAGCATTTTAACTGCTTGTATGTTACTATCCATATCCATATAACAAAGCTTGCATTTTCACAGTTTTTGTATTATCTTTTGTTTAGTCTCCTCCCACATATCCTTAGCTGCCACAGCAGAATCATTTTTAATTCATACTCCTAAATACTTCATTTTATCTTGTGCCCATAAATATGGATATTACTGAACCAATTCATGTATGGATACATAATTTACTGTTGTTGCCTTTGTTTTAGCTTCATTAATTTTGTATCCAGAAAAAAATTTGAAATGGTCTCAAAATGTTCCACAACACTGTAATGTCTTCTTTATGTTCTTGTCAGGTTTAAAATAATATCTACAAATACAGCCAGTTTTTCTTGTTTACCATACAAACTATATCCTTGAATTTCAGAGTGCCTTATTTTCTTTGCCAGTGGTTCTAAATATAATGCAACTAAAGGGGAAAGAGGACACCCCTGCCTGGTTCCTCTGTTCAAGTAGAAATTATAAGAGAGGATGACACCCACTTTAATTTTCACCTCCAATCCCTCATATATCTCCCTAATCAACCTTGTATATTTTCTCAGAAAATGCAAATGCTTCCATTTTCCTGCTCATAGTCCCAGCTTACTCTATCATATGCTTTGTCTGCATCAAGACCCACCAACAACAATGGAATTTTTTACATTTTGCTTCCCTCTGGATCATCAGTGTTCTGCTAATGTTGTCAAATGTTTGCCTTCCCTTCACAAAACCACATTCATAGGTTCATAGATGTGTACTAGGCTAATGGCCCTGAAGCCTATATAAGCCTAGCCCAAGAAGATTCCCTGGCATCATGCCGCCCAAAGTTAGTTCCCAGTGCCCCTGTCAAGCAAGGCCACTGAAGTGATTCCCAGGGTGAACTTCCTATTGCCCATCCACTTGTCAAGACTTCTCTTAAAGAGGGCCAGTGAAGTGCTCTGCTTGATGTGAATGGGAAGTTTGTTCCAGAGTATGGGAAGTCTCTGGGTTAGAACCTGTCCCTCCAGCATGTTATGTTTATTGTAGTAATGAGGTTTAGGTCCCTGGAGCATGTGGCATGGAGGGATTGGGATTTCTATAGGTGTAGCATATCTAGCAGCTCTGGGTCAGACATGGCTTTGTAGGTCAAGAAGAGATCGCTTCTAAGTAGGCAATAAGAGACAGAGTATAGCTGGAGTTTTTTGAGTCTGTCCATATAGGTCATGTGTCTAAGGCCTAAAATCCTCTTAGTGAGGTATTTTTGTGGCCTTTTCAGTTGTAGGTGTCTAGAGAAGTAAATACCAAATGTGGCATCATATTCTATAATAGCTCTAATGAGGGACGAGTAGAGAGGGATTATGACCTCTTTCTTCCTGGATGAGAAACCTTTTGTAATGAGATGTGCCACACAGAAGGACTTTCTGACTACAGTGGCAATGTGGTTATCAAAGAAGAGGTTGCTGCCAACCTGTGTCCCCAGGTCTCTTATCACACCTTCAGTGTTTAGTGGACTACCATGTATGTGGTAGTTCATGGGCACTGAATTTTTCCCAAGGGGAATGACAATGCACTTTTTGGCATTGAGCTTAAGGCCATGGTTCTGGCACCAGTCACTGGTGGCAGTGAGGCCTTTTTGTAGAATATCTACATCAGTTGGAGAAACAATAATGGCTCCCAGTTTGCAATCATCTGCAAACTTGGTCAGCCAGAGTCCCTTTGTGTTGGCTTGAACTTCGGAGAAGTAGATGCCAAGTAGGAGAGAACCTAGGACCGATCCCTGTGGGACACCACTTGTAACTGGTTGGTAGTCAGATTTGGAGTCTGCTACTTTCACAGTGTGGGTTCAATCAGTGAGCCAGTTGGCAACCCATCTTATGACATAGGGGTTTATGCCTAGTTTAGTGAGTCTATCTAGGATACTTGAGTGAGGGATGGTGGTGAAGGCCTTGGCAAGATCTAGCTAGGCTGTGTGAACTGGGTCCATATTAGAGCATCGAAGGTTTAATGGTTCAAATCACTAAAGGTCGACCTTTAATGATCAAACCATTAAAATTTCGAATGTTCAGAAAAAAGTAAATAAAAAAAAAAAAGAAAATCTAAAGGGTGTAGGCAGGGGGGCAAGCCTCCCCCCCCCCGCTACTTAAATATACCAACTCCGAGACTGCACTACATTGAAGTAAACGGAAATCTCCCCTGACAGAGATTTCCATTTACCCGTTCAACATTCGGCACTTTCAGTATTCTTGTGTCGACAATGTCGGATTTTGAGAATATAATAGGTAACCGTGTGAACTACCTTGCCCTCATCCACAGCTCTGGTAACAGACTCGAAGAAGTCTATCAGGTTGAGCAGGCATGATCTACCTTTCACAAACCCAAACTGTGTGGGGTCTAGAGTTTGGAGATTCCCTATGTCCTTATTTATAAGGTCCATGATGATGCGCTCCATAGCCTTGCATATCAGACTTGTCAGACTAATGGGGCAGTAGTTCCCAGGTTCTGTAGTCGCTCCCCCTTTGTGGAGTGGGATGACAGTAGCAGCATGCCATTCGGTAGGAACAAAGCCTGAAATGAGGCTGTGAGTGAACAAGGTACTCAGGTGTGGTGCCAGTTCACTTTGTAATTCATATAGAACACAGCCAGGGATATCATCAGGTCCCATGAAAGCTGTATTCTTGGCTTTGGACAGTGTGTTTTTTACCTGTGTAGCTGTGATTATAGGGACTTGGCATTCCTCAGGTATTGTGATAGGCCCATAAGGGGGTGAAGGGGGGGTAAAGTTTGCACTGAACCCTGTCGACCAATATGTTGGCAATGTGGTAAGGCAGTAGCATTGTTACCTCACAGCAAGAGGTTCTCCCGCTCGATTCTCAGCTTGGCTTGGGAGTGCCTTCTGTGTGGAGTTTGCATGTCCTCCCCACAGTTGGGTAGCATTCGAAAGACATGCATGCATAAATGGGCATGTCTTTTTTGAAGGTTGGGCGTCGAGCTGGCACGTCGGCATTTCGTAAAAAAATCTACTGCCAATGATTAGCGGACCGGAGTTCTGCTGTGGCGACCCCTTACCGGGAAAAAGCCGAAAGACAAACAAGCAACATCAGTTGGTTCTGTATATGTATTGCCATTGTGCTGTAACTCAGAGCAGATCTGAGTATTACCATGTAGATTACTGACATAACTATAGAATCCCTTGTAGCTGTCTTTAGAATCTGAAGCAATTTTGTTTTCGTAGCTAGCTTTAGAGGATTTGATGATGGATCTTGTTTTTTTTCCTGAGACTAACAAGGGAGTTTTTCCAGTCTTGGGAATTCACCCTTTCCTGCAACAGTTTTTCCTTCTGTTGTAGAGTTTGTTTATGGTCGGGGACCACCAGATTGGCTTCCTTTTTTTAGAGGAGAATGCCTTGGTTATCTTTGGTATGACCCATTCCATGCACTTGTGTATGTGCTCATAGAGTGCACTGGTGTGTGATTCAGCAGTCATGCACCTATTTTCCATTTCCATGGGTGTCATGAAGTTTGCCACCTCTGTTTTTAGAAACCCAACATTGGCTTTGGAGAAGTTTTTACAGTGGTTGCCTTTGGGGGGGGGGGTGGATATCCATGGTGATTAACTTGTGGTCAGATCTGACCAGGGAGGAGTTGATTACTGGTGTAGAGCAACGGTCGCCCATGTTAGTAATGACTAGGTCAAGGATGTTTCTACCCTTGGTGGTGGTAAAAATGAGTTGGTCCAGAGCATTGGAATGAATGAATTCCAGAAAACGTTGAGCAAGTGTGTTGGTATACGAGTAATTTTCCCAGTTAATGGAGGGGTAGTTAAAGTCTCCCAGTATAAGGGTATTGGGTTGTACCCTAATATTTTCCAGTGTGTTTAGGAATGTGGGGGATGGGATGTGGATATCCATGGTGATTAGCTTGTGGTCAGATCTGACCAGGAAGGAGTTGATTACTGGTATAGAGCAATGGTCGCCCATGTTAGTCATGACTAGGTCAAGGATGTTTCTACCCTTGGTGGTGGTAAGAATGAGTTGGTCGAGGGCATTGGAATTAATGAATTCCAGAAAACGTTAAGCAAGTGTGTTGGTATATGAGTAATTTTCCCAGTTAATGGAGGGGTAGTTAAAGTCTCCCAGTATAAAGGTATTGGGTTGTACCCTAATATTTTCCAGTGTGTTTAGGAATGTGGAGTGGGAGTCTTGGGACATGGTGGGGGATCTATAGCAGGCTACAACCAGGATTGCAGTTTTACCCAATGTTGGTTGTACCTGAAGTATCTCTAATGTGTTATGTTGGGCTACTAGTTTGGAGGTGTGCATATCCTTTATGAATATGGAGACATCACTGCCTTTAGTGCTCTGGTCCAGGTTTAGGGGCCAAAAGGTGCGCTATGAATTATAGCGTGGTAGTCCTGGGGTGCTCTCCGGAGCCTTGAACCAGGTCTTGGTCACTGCACAGATGTCAATGTTCCCCATTTTAAGGAGTGCTTCGAGCAAGTGCATTTTGAGATTTAGATTTAGATGTCTAGCATTGCGTAACAACCCACAGACTTTGTTTGCTTGTAACTGTTATGGTGGTAATTTTGTCTTCAGGACATTGCCTAAAAAAGGCACTATAGGGGTGGCAAGAGCCTTGGTCAGTATCCAGAATCCCTGGGGTGACAGGTGCAGAACACCAAAGGCTGCGAGTAGATAACAAATAGAACCATAGATTCAGAGTTATAGATTGTCTTTGTACGACATTAAGAGGTGGGGACATTAATAATTTACTTGAGATCAAAGAATATGAATGGATACTCAGATTAGCTGCTGACCATTCTCCAGGTTTAAATTCTACTATCACATTGAAACCTATCCTCGTCAAATTGCAACGAACTAAGCTATGCTGTTAATTTTTATATTTTTATTAACTAGTTATATATCTGCTTATTAGCATCTGAATGTGACTTTTGATTTTTAACTTGTTTCTTAATTTTTTAGTTTATGTGTTGTCACATGATTTTTAGGGCTGATGTCATGTGATTACTTTTGACTCCTATTTAAACCAATTTGGTTGTTGAATTTTGTAATAGTATTGAAGAAGGGTTTCTACCCGAAAGCTTTGCTGTTGTTTATAAAGGTGTTTTTCTCAACAAACTGTGGTGACAGGTGCAGGCCATTTCTGGTGAAGTATTGAGGTCTGTCAATCATGTCATCCCAGGCAGACAGATACTAGATCCCCTTAGAATGACACCAGAAACTTGGCCAACTGTTGAAGTTTCTGCTTGCACTGTGGTATCATTTTGGGTGACGGTAGGATGCTACTCAGAGCTAGGGTTATACCTGTCTGGGCTACAAGATTCGAGAGCTCCTCTACGTCTCTTTTCATGTAGTCTAGGGAGGTACACTGATCCATATTTATCAATTTTGGCATTACTTTTGCCCTTCTTTTAGCCATTCTAGATATGAACACTTTATAATCATGGTTTAGTGTTGAAATAGGCCAGTATAAAACTGGATCTTTACACTCTTTAGGTATTTCAGCTACCACTGCTTTCTTTCAGGATGTTGGTATTTCTCCTCCTCTTACAATACTGTTAAAAAAAACTTCCAGATCTTTATCAGTTTTGCCCCTCCTACCTTCCAAATATCCATAAGAATACTATCTGTTCCTGGGGACTTTTGTGTAGATTGGTTGTACATCACATTTTTTTTATTTCATCACCTCCTATCCTGTTAGTAATTGAACCTCCTCTACCTCTAACCTTGGCATATATAATTCTTCCATAAACATTTCCATTTGTATATTTTCTTGATTTCCATATTTCTCTGCTTTATGTAGACTTTCATAAAATTTCCAAAATACTTCTAATACTCTACAGGATCTCTTACCTTCCTTGTTATAGGCTCCCTGAGCTGGGTGACAGGCCTTTATACTTTCTGTTGCCCGAGTCATTGTGCTGAAAGCTTTTGTGCACTAGTGTTATTATAAAAAAAAAAAAAAACAGTTGCTTAACTGCACCCTTTCTAAACTTGTGTATATTATCAAGGTAATCGCTTATTTCTGCTTAGCATTCTGCTGTTGATCATCTTCTTGTTCTGTGAGATTCCCTCTGTTCTTCAGTACTTTAACAATTGTCAGTCCCTCTAAATATTTCCTGTTACTTTTTAACCACAGCTCCCTTTCTTTTATTTCCACTCTATTTTTAAACTCCACCTTGATTTTATCCCACTCCCTAGCTATATTTTCAAAAGTAATTTCTATCCTCTCGAATAGCTCCTGCATAATCTGCACTACCCATTCCTTAAATTCCTCTCTTTTCAACAGATAAATGGGAAAGCGCCAGTGTCTCGTTTTTATTTCATTACCTTGTGTTTTTATTTTAGTCATTATTGGCACAAGATCTGAAATATTTATTGGGTATGTATCAAAACCTTCAATTAAATGCACATGTTCCTGTGAAATGTAAATTCTGTCTGTCTTAGCCCAGTTGTTATATCTTGGGGAATAACATGTAAATTCACTCCAAACACCTGTTACTGAATATACATATTCCATGACAAATATTCTCATGAATTTCTTCAAAAAAATCTACCTTCTCCTTGCCCCCCAGACACATCTTCACTGCTGCAAATCAAATTCCAGTCCCCACCTATAAGTAACATTTCTTGCTGAAAACTGATTATTTCTCCCAGAATTTTCTTAACCTCCATTACAGCAGTTTTAGGTGGAATATAAATATATGCCAGTGTAATCCTCTTCCCTTGCCAGTAGCCTCTTAGCACTACAAATCTGCTATTATCTTTTTTATCTTCTTCTATCACTATTGGAGCTCCTTGTGTAATTAATGTAAGTACTCCTCTTTTCCAGATATTTAGCTGAATAACCATCATTAACCATCCTGAAAACAT
Source organism: Protopterus annectens (assembly GCF_019279795.1). Lineage (NCBI taxonomy): Eukaryota > Metazoa > Chordata > Ceratodontiformes > Protopteridae > Protopterus > Protopterus annectens. The sequence continues at coordinate 655,334,551 of NC_056729.1, read as the reverse complement.
TTCTTTATCAAATTCACATGATCAGTTCTTTCCAAGTGTGTCTCCTGTAACATAGCTATTTGTATTCTACATTGTTTAATATAGTTCACTATTCTTTCTTTTTTTTTTGTATTTATCTGTGAGATCATTGACATTTAAAGACATTACAGAAAGCATTATTGTAATTATTATTATTCCTACCTTTTATGTATAGCACCTTTTTTTTAAATGTCTTGTTCCAACTTTTGCGTTACGTGCATACACTGTTTGGCATGTTGAACGTTTATATTACTGTTTCGTTTCATATCTATTTGAACCTGTATCACGTATTACAAAACATTTTGTTTTATTGAAAGCCTTCAAACCAAAAAAAACAAACCCCCAATTCCCCCCTAAAACCTATTAATATAATATTAACACACAAAACTATGTGCATCTTCAGATACCCGCGGTAGTGGTGCTGGTGTAGCGTTGTCGCCTCACAGCAAGACGTCTCGTTCGATTCTCAGCTAGAGCGTCTTGTGTGGAGGTATGCGTGAATGGGTGTGCCTTCGTTGAAGGTTGTGCATCAGGGCTGGTAACTAAGCACGTAAAAATCCACTACCAAACATTAGCGGACCGGAGTTCTGCTGTGGCGACCCCTAACCGGGATAAGCCAAAAGACACTACACTGCTACCCTCCTAACAGGAACAAATGTCCCAAACTTGACAGCCTCACTCACAGACTTGAGTTAACCTAAAAGAAAGGTTATCCATGCGAAGATGCCTAGTGCAGCCTGTGCTTCTGTTACATGATAACTGGTTTTGTTTTATCTTTATAGTTCTCCCAGCTGGGAAAATCCATTAATGCTCTCAGACACATTATCTCCTAGCCAGTTTCTCTTTTTTTTTTCTCCATTCAATCACTCTCCACCAGACTGTAACTAGTTTCTCTTTATCAGAGAGTCTCCATGGAGACATGAGAACTAGACAGTCAATTTCTCTTTATTAGATTGTTTCCATGGAGACATGAGGGCCAGATACAGAATTGCTACTAAGCATACATTCATTTGCTAGAAAAAAGCCTCATTATATTCAATATTCTTTTTCATTTACTTGCTTTATCTCAAAACTAGCTACTAAATCAATCAAAGGTCTTTAATCCAGTCATTCCTCCATGCAAGAATGAGAAAAAGTATATTTTTTCTTTTGTCATGCTCTTTTAACCAGGCTTTTCAGTGGCTACATTTCTTAAAAGTGAAGAAGAAAAAGAGAAGGGAGAAAGAAAGGAAAAAAAAGAGAACTGCAGCACCTATTTACAATCCCCCTTACACTTAAAAATAACTGAGAAAAAGTTATAGCATTCAAACACTTAAAAATAACTGAGAAAACTGTATAGCATTCAAAGAAAACCATACACCACAAAAATAATAGTATTAAAAATTGATGTCATGTGATCCTATCTCGCCTACATTCTGTACTGATGGGTTCGGAGCCGATCCTCGGCTCCGACTCGGCACGCTATACTATAGAGCGAAGTCTCTAATTGGCTGAGCTATTCTATATCCCAGGATACACCACCACTATTTCCCCAGATCTCGTTTGCCACTTGATAGAAATAGACGTGGTCTCGACTTGGCTGGGCTAAGTACCTTTTACTGACAAATTTTCTGTCAGAAATTTTCTAATTTTTCAACCAAAAGCTGTTTTAACAGCTACTTGTCGTTTATAAGTGTTTTTTGTGAAAGTTTTTGTGTGAAATTTGTTAGCGCTAGGTTCCCGCTTTATTAGTAGGGTTCTCCTCGCGCTCTACTTCATAGTGTGTCATTTTGCGGAGGCCTTCAAGTCTTCCTTTGCCGACGCTCACTTTGATGGGTCCTCCTTGTTTGGACCCAAGGTAAAGGACACCTTGACCCGCTGTGAACAAGAGGGTAAGACTTTGACTGTCGTAGTGGCATGGTTTTCCACTCCCTTCTGGCCTTATCCTAAGGCTAGAAGAGGGGGGGAAATGTGGTTCCAAAAATCTCAGAAGACTTACCCCTCACAGCAGGATGATCCCCCTTCTAGAGGCAGAGGAGGGGGAAATTTTTCAGGAAGACGCCGTCCCAGAGGCAGCAGAGGCCCCCGCAACACTGGAGACCGCGAGTCCTTTCGTGGCTCCTCAACCTTCCAGCATCCCTGAAGGATTGCCCAACTTTGCCGCTCTGGAGCCAGTTGGGGGTCGTTTTTCGAGGCACCTAAAGGCCTGGGAGAATATCACTCAGGACCAATGGGTGCTCCGAATCATTGCTGGAGGTTACAACATCCCCTTTTCTCAGCCCCCCCCACCATCCCGGAAAATCCCGGACCCACCACCCAGTCAACGGGATCTCGCAGCCATCGAAATTTCAAAACTGCTTCAAAAAGGAGTCATCCAACCGGTCCCCGAAGACCAGACCGGATTAGGGACTTACTCAAGATTCTTTTTGGTGCCAAAAAAGACCGGGGACATGAGGCCCATCTTGGATCTCAGCAAACTCAACCGTTCTGTCAAGAAGTCCAAGTTCCGGATGGTCACCTTACAATCCATTCTCCCGCTGCTGGAGGAAGGTGTTTGGATGTGCTCCATAGATCTCAAGGACGCCTATTATCATATCCTGATAGATCAGGCATCCAGGAGACACTTGTGCTTCAGCCTGGGAGACAAGTCATTTCCAGTTCCGTGCACTGCCCTTTGGTCTCACCACAGCCCCCAGGGTGCTCACCAAATATTTGGCGGTGGTGACTGCTCACCTGAGAAGTCTAGGATTCCAGGTGTTTCCATACCTAGACAACTGGCTCCTAACTGCCACTTCCAGGCGTCTACTCTTACAGAACCTAGCAGCCACTATATCTCTAGGCAACTCCCTAGGAATCACCTTCAATTGGGAAAAGTCTGTGTTGCTGCCATCTCAGCGCATACGATTTATCGGAGTAGAGATAGACTCAAAGCAAATGCGGGTCTATCTTCCTACAGAGAGGATAGAAATCTTACAATCTCAAGTCCGAGCATTGCTCCTCAAATGCCGAGCCCCAGCCAGAATGGTCCTACAACTGTTGGGTTCCATGTCAGCTACCATTCTCCTAGTTGCCTTAGCAAGATTGCATATGAGGATTCTCCAGTGGCTCCTGTCAGTCCAGTGGTCATATCAGGATCTCCCTCTCAGTCACCTCATTATGATCACGGAGACATGCAAACAGGACCTCCGTTGGTGGCTTCTTTCCTCCAACCTGAATCAGGGGCAACCCTTCGTTCCTCCACCTCCAGTGGCCACTTTGACTATGGATGCCTCCCAGACGGGGTGGGGGGGACATTACCTGGGCAGGTCAGTCCAAGGCAAGTGGCACCCCGATGAGAGTTCCCTCCACATCAACATACTGGAAATGAGAGCGGTGCTTCTATCACTACAAGATCTACACAGTTACCTCCCTCAGGGCATGATTGCCGTTCAGTCCGACAACCTGTCAGTAGTCTGGTACCTGAACAAGCAGGGAGGGACCAGGTCCTACCCCCTTTGCAGAGAGGCCATGAAAGTATGGGATTGGGCGATTGCAGCCAACCATTTCTTGGTAGCAACGCACATTCCGGGGAGATCCAATGTGATAGCCGACAGACTGAGCAGAACTATTCTCTCCCCTCACGAGTGGTCTCTGAACGACAGAGTGGCAACTCAGATCTTCAGAAGATGGGGAACTCCTTGTTGCGACCTCTTTGCAACTCCTCTCAACACGAAATGTCTACAGTTCTTCTCTCTCACCCCAGTTCCGGGGGGGTTTCCCAAGGACGCCCTAGTCCAAGCTTGGCCCACCGGCCTACTGTACGCCTTTCCACCAGTTCTCCTTCTTCCCAGGGTGATCCAGAAGGCGATTCACTTGCAGTGCAAGATGATTTTAGTTGCCCCATACTGGCCTCGTCAAGTCTGGCTGCCCTTTCTGCAGAAATACACACTGGACGGTCCATGGTTCCTGGACCAGGTTCCAGACCTCTTGATCCACCAGTCGGGACAGCTTCATCACTCCCTTCACTCGTTGAGGTTAACAGCTTGGCTCCTCCACTTCCGACCTTAGTCAGGAACCAGGTTTTGGACTCGGAAGTCATACATATTTTGTCCTCGGCCCACAAGAATTCGACTAAAAAAATGTATAACAGCAAATGGAAGAGATTCGCCATTTGGGCCCAACTCCGGGGATTAGATCCCATTTCTGCCCCGGTGTCAGAAGTTTTGAAATTTTTAGCTTCTTTATTCAATCAAGGTTCTTCGGTCTCTACCATCAAGGTTCAATTGGCAGCTATTTCTAATTTTCATGAAAGTATAGACCCACCTTTGATGAGCAATAAGTTGTGTAAAGCCTTCATGAAAGGTGCTGGGCTGCTACGACCTCCGATTTCTCATCCCACTCCACCGTGGGATCTTAATTTTGTATTAGGAGCTTTGACCTCTTCCCCCTTCAAACCAGCAGCAACTTGTGACTTGAAATTTCTTTCTTGGAAGACTGCTTTTTTAGTGGCAATTACATCAGCCAGAAGGGTTTCGGAACTTCAAGCCCTATGTGTTAAACCACCGTACCTGGTTTTTCACAAGGATAGAGTATCCCTCAGGCCTAATCCATCCTTTGTTCCCAAAGTTTGTTCTAGTTTTTGTCTTCAACAGTCATTGGAACTCCCAGTTTTCTTCCCAAACTACTCAGAAAGAGTGGAATACATCTTCCATTCATTGGATGTTCACAGGCAGTTGCGTTTCTACTTAGATAGGACGCACCAAACACGGAAAACAGATCAGTTGTTTGTGTCCTTTTCGGACAATAAATTGGGCAAAGCCGTCATGAAGGTCACCATTGCCAAGTGGATCAGGGACTGTATCAGTCATACTTACCTTCTTTCTAATAGAGAGCTTACAACCACTGTGAAAGCTCATTCTACAAGGGCTATGGCTACTTCGACAGCCTTTCATTCCAAGCTTGCCATTAGTGATATTTGTGCTGCGGCTACCTGGTCTTCTCCTCACACCTTCATTTCTCATTACAAATTGGATGTGGCATCTCGGGGGTGAGCTTCCTTCGGTTCCACAGTTCTCAGGAGTGTTTTCCAGTGAGCCACCCAGGAATCAGGTGCTAGGGACGCTGTCCCATCAGTACAGAATGTAGGTGAGATAGGATCACATAACATCTTTTAGTTATGTACTTACCATAACGTTAGATGTTTGGGATCCATCTCGCCTACATTCCTAATACCCACCCTCCTTCCCCCTGCCTTGGAGATCAGAAGAGACCGGATGGTTCAGTTTAGCTGTTTCATCTTGAAACACCTGGCAATGTTATTTCAACTGTCTATGACTGTGTGCATGTGTGCGGACAAACAAGATCTGGGGAAGTAGTGGTGGTGCATCCTGGGATATAGAATAGCTCAGCCAATTAGAGACTTCGCTCTATAGTATAGCGTGCCAAGTTGGAGCCGAGGATCGGCTCCGAACCCATCAGTACAGAATGTAGGCGAGATGGATCCCAAACATCTAAAGTTATGGTAAGTACATAACTAAAAGTTTTCTTTACTTACAGTTAACTTTCTCCACTCTCTTCCCTTCCCCAAACATTTTTCCGAACATTAATGAGGTGTAGTAGGACATATACTTTAGAGTCCCCCTCAAGTTCAACAAATTCTGAAAAAGTGCAATATTTACAGGTTTTCTTATTCTGTCATTTTTCACATATATAATTATTGCATTGTAATCCTGCATTAAGTTACTAGTTTTATTACTGTTCATCTCAATCTTCCAAATCCTGTCTCTGCTTTATATCCAACATACTCTTGATTCTTCTAGCCAAATCTTGTGTGCCCTTCCTTCTCTCCAACATTTTGCTTTAAAACACTGGAAAATGCTTCACCGATACAGTGACTCTGCAGTCTTTATTACCAGAGCAAGAAGCAGAATCTCCTTCTTTCACAGCTCAATTTTTGTTGGACAAATTTTGTATTTCTCCCTTAGCATGTACTTAATCATAAAATTATTTTGTCCCTCTAGAGAAGAATACCTTGAAGACAGCTGTGTAAAGCAGTTTGAGTTTCACACCTGCATCTCTACATTCCCTGAATAGTGGAATGAATTTACTTCTCTTCTGTCTGGTGTACAATGAGAAGTCATTCTCCACAAACACTCTGTCTCCCACTTTTAGTATTTTGTCCTTCTGCCACAGTTTTGTCAGAATCAACTCCTTCTGCTGGTAGGATTGCATCTTTACTGTTAAAGGTCCAGGTTGATTTCTCATAGACAGGTTTGGATCATACACATGATGTGCTCTTTCAACTAACCAGTCCAGTTGCTTATTTGTGCTTTCATAAAATTAATGCAGTCTGCTCCTTTCAGCTTCTCTGGTATAGCTGAAAATCTCAGGTTTTCCCTATGTGCTCTATCCTCTAATTCTATTATTTTTTTCAAACATCTCTTCTGAGCAGTCTCATATTCAGCCAGCCTTTTCTTCATTTCAACCTCTGATATTTGCAACTTTATCACCTCTCTGAATATCTGTATAAAGCTTCCTCCATTTTTTACAGACTTTTGTTGTTTGTATTGATATACTTCATCATTGTTCTGTTTATTTTAATCAGGTATGTGTGCAGTTGTCTCTGTATGTTATTGGAAGTCACATTTGGAGACTGCATTGCTTTTTGCTGAATAGCTGCAGAACTTTACACAGTGTTTCTTCCTCACTTTTTGTAGCCGATTGTTTCCAGGTGCTTTGTATTTCTTCTTTTTTCCTGGCATTCAGGCAGTACACTTACTAGCCAGTTACTGAAATTTCCCCATAAGCACAGAAGTCTACTGGCCTTCTATTTTGAGTTTCTGTTTTCACACTGGGGGAGCTAGAGTCATGCTGTTACTCAATGTGCAGCTATCTTGGAAGTCATTTTAGTGTGTGATGTTGATGTCAGGACTATTGTATGTCTAATAATAGCAGTACTATTTTGTTAGCATATATTGGAGTATTGTAGTTTAGGTATTAAATTGTCCTGTGTTCGTTGCTTATTATCACATGTGATCCTAACAGTAGAAGTGTGGGACTTCTACCACCTGATGTCAGAGTATCAGCAGACTCTGATGGTGGTAGCCAAACAGAGGCACAGACAGGAGATGCAGAGGTTGAATCTGACAAGGAGGTTGGCATACAGCCATCCCCAGAAATTCCATTGGCCTATGTCTACCCTTTCCATTGAGCCTTCAGAAATTGGACAAGTGGAGGGCAAAACAGTTGATCATGGAAGTGTGGTTATCCTGCCTGTTGACTCTGGCCATAGCCAAAGTGTAGGTGAAGTGCCACACAGGAGGGTTGTTAGGGGTGCTCAGAGGAGGCCTGCTGTCCATCCTCCACCTGATCCAGGTGTCTCTTCCCATGCCACTCAACGTATGTTTAGGGCCATCTTGGAGGCATAGGCACATTACCATTGCTGCTACAGAGAAATGCTTGGGGTTGTAGATGCGGCACAGGCTGAAATGCGTAACTGCCACCACTGTGTTTCTAATTCAGTGGATTGGATAAATGACATGGAGTCAACAGTGTCTGTGATGGGATGCCTGCTGAGAGAGGGATGGCATCCTCAAACGTGTTGGTGAGCCACATCATCTGCTGTTAACCAATGTGACCATGCCTGAACACGCTCCCATAGTGGCAGTACTTGCACTGCTCCATCAGTGGGTGAGCAGTCCACACCCCCTGCCACATCTTAGTATGACGGACAGGTGTGAGCTGTCCATGGTAGAGGTGGCAGTTCATCGTTGTCGTCCCCATCCATGAGCACTGGCTCTGCCAGGAGTTGTACTAGCACACTCATCCCCACAGTCAGATGCATTGCTGCTACCTGAATGTGACTGATGTCTGCTGGACAAGCTCCCATCATGAGGTCGTGGCCCTGGGTGTAGTCATGATGGGAGCTTGTCCAGCAGACATCAGTCACATTCAGGTAGCAGCAATGCATCTGACTGTGGGCATGAGTGTGCTAGTGCAACGCCTGGCAGAGCCAGTGCTCATGGACGGGGATGACAAAGATGAACTGCCACCTCTACCATGGACAGCTCACACCTGTCTGTCATACTAAGATGTAGAACTAGCACAGAGCTTGGCTGCATTCATGCAGACACTCACACACCAATTTCACCTGGAGGACCCCTACAGACACACACACACACACACAAAACAGTTGCATGGTTCAGCTGTGCAGCTTAAAACTCAATCTGAAGTAGTTTACTTCATTTGGTCTTCAACCTGTGGGTTACAGATCCATATCAGATCCGAGCTCCAAACTCCTCCCCTTTTGAATATCTTTTTTTCTTTCAAAATCGTTAGGTAATGTTAGTATATGTTCCCCTTTCTCCTCCCCTCGCTTGGTGCATTGAGTTTTAGTGTTTCAGGGTAGTTAGAATAGTTTGTATTGTTGTGTGGATTATTGCTTCCCCTCCCCCTCAGTGTTTTCTGTGTATGAGTGTGGTGAGTGGGTGTCAGAAAGAAAGAAACAACTTTTTTTCCTCAGTTTTCTTTCTACTGATAGTATGGCTGACAAGTCTATTTTCAAATGTTGCACTGAGTGTGGCCATAAATTATCCCCTGCAGATGTCCACACTCTGTGTGTTATATGCTTGGACATGGCCCATCTGAGTGTGGACTGCACTATTTGTGTGGGCTTCAACAATTCTACAGTGGAGTCTAGCTGTACAATGGTCCCTGTTGGAACCATGCCATTGGCATATCCAGTTCAACTCAGTTGAGTCTGTCGGTCATCCCTCATATGGTGGATATGCTCTCCGGACATTTTGTAGGGATGGCCCTTTGTTTCATCCCCGGCCCAAAACACAGTGACCACGGATGCCTCCTAACTTGGGGGGGGGGGCATTGTTTGGGCAGGACAATCCAAGGCCTATAATCCCCATAGAGACCAACTTGCACATAAATGTAATAGAGATGAGGGCGGTCCATCTAGCGTTGCAGGCCCTTCATGGCTTTTTTCCTCTGGGAACGATTGCAATTAAGTCATACAACATGGCAGTGGTCTGGTATATCAACAAACAGGGAGGGACCAGATCTTACCCCTTTTGTTGTGAGGCCATGAGTGTGTGGGAATGGGCAATCTCCACCGGTCACTTTCTCATCGCAACGCACATTCCGGGAAGGTCCAACATCCTAGCGGACAGGCTAAGTTGGACCATTCTGATGCCTTATGAGTGGTCTCTGAATCTGTCAGTAGCAGAACAGATCTTCAGCGAGTGAGGTCAGCCATGCTGCGATCTCTTTGCATCTCCTTCCAATGCGAAGTGCAGCAAGTTTTTTGCTCTGAACCCCCTGCCGGGGGAGTCCCCCAGAAATGCTCTAGTTCATGGTTGGCCTCCCGGTCTTCTGTATGCTTACCCGCCGGTATTTCTTATTCTGAGGTTTTGACAGAAAGCTCATCGACTGGGAAGAAAAGTGATCCTCATTGCCCCATTCTGGCCTCACCAGGCATGGTTTCCCTTCCTTTGGTCTCACCTCCTGGCTCTGCCTTGGATCCCGGATTCCATTCAGGATCTAATTTCACACCCTTTGGGGGTGCCTCATCCGAATCTGGACAGTTTGAAGCTCACAGCTTGGCTGCTCCAGTTCCCATGATTGCTAGGACTCCTGGACTATCCTCCTCAGTTTGATCTATTTTGGTGGCTGCTCATAAGTCTTCGACCAAGAAGGTTTATCGCAGCAAATGGAAATACTTTTCCTTTTTGGCCTCTCAAAGGAGTTTAGACCCTTTCATGGCTCCTATTTCTGCCATTCTTGATTTTCTAGCTGATACTTTTCAACGTGGAGCTAGTTCTTCTACTGTCAAGGTTCATTTGGCTGCCATCTCTCATTTTCATGTGGCTGAGAATTCTGCCTCTTTAGCCTCTTACAGACTGTGTAACGCCTTTATTAAAGGCACCTTTTTGTTACGTCCCCCGGTCAAAGATCCTGTTCCCCCATGGGACCTTACAATGGTTCTTCAGGCTTTGGTCACTCTGCCTTTTGAGCCTGCCGTAACTGCAGATCTGAAATATTTATCCTAGAAAACAGCATTTTTGGTAGCTATTATCTCTGCAAAAGGGTTTTGGAATTACAGACCTTGTCCATCAAAGTTCCTTAATGATTTTTCATAAAGATAGGGTTTCCCTTCGAACCAATCCATCCTTTCTTCCTAAAGTGGCATCACCAGTCAGTATCAATCAGACCATCAATTTGCCTGTGTTTTTTCCTAATTTTTACTAACAAGATAGAATACAAACTCCACCTGTTGGATGTTCATTTAGTAAATCTGATCAATTGTCTGTATCCTTCTATAAACCCTTTTTGGGGAAACCTATCTCCAAGGTCACTATTGCTAGATGGATTTCTTCATGCATCCTTCAGGTCTACAAGGACAGAGGCATGTCTCTTCCAGATCAAGTAAAAGCTCATTCCACTAGATCCATGGCTATGTCTGTGGCTTTTTGGTCTAGAGTGTCTTTGGATGATATTTGTTCTGCAGCTACTTGGTCCTCATCTCATACATTTATTTCTCACTACAAACTGGATTCAACTTCTAGAAAAGGAGAGCCTCCTTTGGTTCTGTGGTGCTTCGGAATATCCTTCCATGAGGGCCTCCCAGGAGTTTAGTAGCTTGGGGACTCTGTCCCACAGGTTGAAGACCAAAAGATGTAAACTACTTCAGATAAAGAAGTTATGTACTCACCATAAAGTTCCATCTGAGTAGTTGTACTTCATTTGTCTTCAACCGTCCCTCCCTCCTTCCCCCAGACCTTGGCATATTATCAGCCTACGGGCTGCAGTATAGGTCACAAGTAAATTTTTCAGGTCAGGTTATCAGTATAAAGTTCTGCAAACTCGATCTGGGGATGGAAGGCAGTGGAGGTGTATTATGGGTAAGGGGAGGAGTTTGGAGCTCGGAGCAGATGCTAGTAAAAGTTGCCGGCTCGGATCCGATATGGGTCTGTAACCCACAGGTTGAAGACAAATGAAATTCAACTACTCAGATGGAACATTATGGTGAGTATATAACTTCTTTTTTTGTCTCGTTGGCCATTTGTTGGTTTATTCAAATGTCTGCCTGCTTCTCTTTCTTACTCACACGCACATCAACCTTTTGTGTCACCCTAGACTTTCTTCCCCCTGAACACCCTATGTAAGTAATGATAACTGTGTCATATCCCTGTTTTGTATCTTTTGGAGTCAGGGATACATAAGCTTTGTGTCGACTCAGTGCTTAGTATATCTGTATTGTGATGCTGAACTGGTAATTGTACCACTGGCTTATATTGGTCTTAGAAAGTTAGTTGATAGCATCAACATTTTCCAGCTTTATTGTGAATAATCTTGTGAAGGTTGTGATGTATGAAACTGCAATGTGTATCATTACTTTCCAACTTCTCTCTTTAAAGATTTTCCAGTACAAACATATGGTGCCAAACTGAGGACATGCAGTGACCATCACTAATTTTGAGAGGTATGACCGTGTGAATCTTTTATGCCTGAGGCCTACTACTTAATAATGGTCACATACAAGTCAAATAAGCCTCTGCTGTCACATGTTAAGGTCATTTATGTACAAATTTCCCACGTTTTACTTGCTTATACTACCAAGTAACAAAATGCAAGGATATGCAAGTCATTCATATTGCACACACATTCAAAATGATTCCCTTGCCATTACACATGGCTTGGCAGTTAATAGAGTGAAAGCCCTTTCTGTTGATGTAGAGCAGGGGTGTCCAACCTTTTGGCTTGCCGGGGCCGCATTGAGTGAACAGAAATTGTCTTGGGGCCGCATAAAAAATATATCATATAGCTAACTCTTTCGCTGCCACAGGTGACCAAAGTTGATGATCTGGCTGTACTGTAGGTGCATACGAACAATGAATAAATGTAATGAATGCCTAATATTTGCCTTAAAATTCTAATTCTAATCCTCTAATCTAACAGTTAACTCTAACATCTTAGTTTATATATATATATATATATATATATATATATATATATATATATATTTTTTTTTTTTTACACAAATAAACAGATATTCACTACAGCACTAGCATTTCTCACTGGGAAAACCACTCCAGCAGTCCAACTACATAAAATGTCAACATTAGCAGTCCTACAATGCTATAATCCACAAAAATAAGCCAACAAATTAGCAATAAAGTAAAGAATTTACATTACTGGCTTAATAAAACAATTCTAAATAAGCTACAAGAGTGTCTCACCCAAACAAATGACTGGTCCCAGAAACATGGCTTCAAGCTAAATGCCAACAATGCATCATCACCCCCTTTGGGGAGAGTGATGCCCCCACAAATTATCACATTAATAACAATGTTGTAAGCACGCAATCAGTTGTGCGGTGCTTGGGCACCCAGGTTGATAGAAACCTGACTTTTGACCACCATGTTGTCTCCTTTGTACAGAAAGCTTTTTACATGGCCCACCTGATTAGTAAGGGTATCTCATCCAGGAACAAGGAGGTCATAACATCCCTGTGTTCTTCCTTTATAAGAGGCATTACTGAGTGCAAATCCCCTTTTGGCATGTGCCTCAGCAAAACACCCTGCCAAAAGAATGACTACAACCATTTCTGTCAAAAAAAGGTCAAAGAACTAAGTTCATTTAGTTTTCCAAACAGACTAAAAAGCTTCTTGCTTTCCTCTGTCACTATAAATGTCATCACTGGCTTGCTTTCCAGGCTAAGAAAGATCTTGCCTCCACCTCAGAAATACTGGTTATATTTAAAACGCTCACTACAAAGACCACAGCCTTCACTGCAACATAAACACGCCCCTCTGTATGGACAGGTTCTTGACACAAAAACTTCAACTTCTGTAAAATGCTCCTCTCATTATCAAACAATGTAGTTCAGCAACACAACAACTGGATGGCTAGCCATAAATGTACTCCTTGATTAAGCAGCATAACCTTCATCAAACTGGATGGAAAATCCACATACTAAAAACTTTCCTAGCTGGATGGCTAAAATCTAATATTGATTACTCAAGTCTACTTGCCCAAGAAGAGGGGCCTATTTAACTAGGAATTCCATTTGCAAAAATATATTCAGTATACATATTAAATCTCTCCCACTTTCACACACACACACACACACACACACACACACACACACACACACACGGAGCCCCTACTTCTAAAATAAGCAACCTCAGTAATCACGACACACACTCACTGAATGAAATTGTCTGGAAGTAAATATATCTAAAAAAAATCATATTAGAGATGGACTCATCCATCCAATTTCCCATCACCAAAAGGACCATCAATAAATTAGCAAACAACTGCTCAGCAAAAGGTAAATCAATAAGAAATCAAACCCTCTAAGATCATACTACATACTGGAGTAAACATATACCTTCCCTCCAATCTAAAGCCATTTGACATTCAGACATTTTAATTTGTGCAGAAGTTATTCAGAGAATGACAGATTACTGAGCTGTCACATTAGCACTCTGTGCTTACGTCCAAACCAATGAAGCATATTTGTCAATTCCAAGAGAATTAAAGTAGCTTAATAAGAAGGCTATTTGCAAGGTTACAGGACAGTTTATATTGGCAATAAGCAAATATATTAAAAAGGCTCTGTTTCTCATAATTATGCTGAAAAGTCTTCCAAGGTAAATGCAACCTTCTGATTTAGTATGGAACCGTACCTCTCAACCTTAGAGCAAGATATCTGGAGAAAGAGAAAACTAAAAGTGGGACACAGGCCCCAAAATAGTTATGCATCACAGACACATTCCCTCCAGGAGAGCTCTTTTGAGTGTGTACCTTTAACTCCCAGTGGGTGTGGCTTCAGCATTTAAAAAATGAAGTTATCACCTTACATTTTTAAGAAATACCCATTGACAGAGGTCATATATCAATACACTTTTGTTTGCCATCATGTATGCTTCAAGATAAAATTTTCTGATACCTTGTATGTAACATGGTTTTCGAATTATTAATGCAAATATGAACAGGCGATATTTGATGCCTAGAGGCGCAGTAGGCGGTAACTGCAGAAACGCCTGGAGACGTCACTCAGCTGTAATGAGTTAAAACAACTGTAGCTGCAAACATTATACATCACTTATAATCTTTCTATCCCATCATTGTCAGTTAAGCATTATATGGCTTATTCAATCCTGCCTTTTTTTGCAACAAAGAAAACAATGCTTTGAAATGACAAATGGATTAAAAATAATACATAAAACACATTGCATCCACATCCTGCAACTTCCTACCTGCAAATAACCACAGAGTTTTCACTGAAACTAGGGCTGCTTATTTCCCAGGAAAGATAGATCTCCCTAATTAAATCTAATAGGACACAATCTACCAGGATCTGGACTACCTGAAATAAATTAAATTATGGCCTGCAAATTGCAAGTGCACTTTATTTACTTAAACTATATTTCTAAGATCACTTACTGTACTTTTTCAGTAACATCTCAATATCCATTTTCAGGTCACTTTACAAGACACTGGCAGTGGTAGACTTGACATCCTCCAGATCCCTACAGGGCCACACTCATACTGCTAGCATTGTCCATTAAATATAAATATCCATCCACTGCAAATGGCAAGAAGCTATATCTTAAAAAATCTACTTTTGGCATGCCTAGTACCCAAGTATCAGGTTTTGAAACAAAGAAACATTCTCCACAGTCCGCAAGTCTCTGTCTTTAATAATCATTTACTGTTGCAGCCCTCCCAACACAAACACACACATACACTCTAAAACCTACAACATTTACAAAATGACATTGTGCCCACCTGATTTGCCAGTATTGATGATCCACCAAAGCTATACTTACTGCTGTCCAATCTGCCACTGCTTAGAACCCACCAATGACAAAACAGTACTGGGTGCTTTTTTGTTTGTCAGAAAAAAAGAATTCAACTTTATATGCTACAGTCCCACAAAGTCAATCCACTACTGACCCTAGGCTACTGTCTCATTCTTACTCCCTAGAACTGCATTAGCTTGGATGACTAATTTTATTTCCTAAGCAAAAGACACAAATTGGAAGATGAAGTGAAAATCCATACAGTTGAGAGGTATGATTTCATATTCAATACAACACTCTCTCTGTCAGGAAAGGTGCAATTTAATGAAAGTGTACTTTTAATGTATGATATATCTGTGAGCTAACTTATTTGTGTTCAGTAGGTAGATTGATAGTCATTAATCTTTGTGCATGTGTCTCTCTCTGTCTCTGTCATGCACACATACACACACATGCACTCTTCTTCTACTTTCACATACACAAACATTCTGCTTTCATGCATGTGCTCACAGACTCACTCACTCCACACTTACCTATTAACACAGATAAGTGCTGACCCTTTCAAAGGCAATGGCGGCAAATCCATACATGAGTCCCTCTTCAGCGAGAACACACACACACACTGATTCTTTGGCACGAAATAACAGTGGGAACACACAGATCCTTCTTTGGCACAAAAAAATCAAAACTACAAGGGTGCTTTGGTGCATGTGCACACTGACAGAGTTATAGGTCACGGGCGTGAAAAAACAAAAAAAAGTGTTTTGAGGCATGCGCATATCGATGTTGTAGTTAGAGGTCAGGGGCCACATGGAAGAGCTCTGAGGGACGCATGCGGCCCGCAGGCCACAGGTTGGACACGTCTAATGTAGAGCCTTCCCTGTTCCCTGGGCGGTGCCTTAATTTCTACATGCGCGCAGACTATGGCACCAAGTGCTACAAGGTAGAACTCCTGCATATTTCTGGCCCTATACTCAGGATTACAGGTCATTAGCATGTTGGAGCATAGCATTCAAGAATTAATGGAGGATCTTAGGTTTATAGGTAAGTACTAGGCTATCTGCCCGAAGGCATTTATAAGCCTAGCCAGAATGTGTTGGCTTTCGCCGTCCCCTTAGATTAGTTCCCTGTGCCTCTGTCCAGCAGAGCCATTGAAGTGATCCCTGGGGTAAACTTTCTGTTTTCCATCCACTCATCAAGGTTTCTCTTGAAGAGGGTTAGCGAGGAGCTCTGCCTAATGTAGATTGGAATCTAGTTCCAGAGCATGGGAAGTCTCTAGGACAGGAATCTATCCCTCCAGCATGTCCTATTTATTGTTGTGATGAGGTTTAGATCCCTGGAGCATGTGGCTCGAGGGGATATGGTTTTCTTTAGGTGGAGCATGTCCATCATTTCTGGGTTGGACATGGCCTTGTATGTCAGGCAGAGATCACCTCTGAGTAGGTGGTATGCAACCGAGTACAGCTTGAGTTTCTTCAGTCGATCTGCATAGGGCATCTGCTTGAAGCCAGTGATCCTCTTGGTGAGGTACTTCTGTGGTCTTTCCAGTTGTTGCAGGTGTCTTGTAAGGTACATCCAAAATGGGGCATTGTACTCTATGATGGGTCTGATGAGTGCTGCATAGAGGGGCCCAATGACCTTTTTCGATCTGGATGCAAACCCTTTTGTGATTAGGTGGGCCACATAAAAGGATTTTCTAACCACTTTGGCAATGTGATTATCAAAGGAGAGGTTACTATCTACTTGGGTCCCCAGATCCCTTATTACGTCTTCCGTATTTAGGGGGCTACCACCTATGTGGTAGTTTGTGGGTACTTTGTTTTTTCCAAAGGGGATGACTATGCACTTTTTGTCATTTAGCTTGAGGCCATGGTTTTGATACCAGGTATCTGTCTTAGTGAGACCCTTTTGGAGGATGTCTGTGTCAGCCGGAGAGTCAATTATAGCCCCTAGTTTGCAGTCATCTGCGAACTTGGTTAGTCATAGTACTCCTGTGCTTGCCTGTACCTATGAGAAGTATATGCCGAACAAGAGGGGTCCTAGGTCTGAGCCCTGGGGAATGCCACTTGTAACCGGTTTAGAGAGTCAGACCTAGATCCCGCAACTCTTACCATGTGGGTTCTGTCCATGAGCCAGCTGGCAACCCATCTCGTGATGTAGGGGTTTATGTTCAGGCTGGTGAGCTTGTCTATAATACCTGAGTGGGGAATGGTGTCAAATGCCTTTGCAAGGTCTAGGTAGGCTGTGTGGACCACCTTTCCCTTGTCTATAGCCTTGGTAACTGTCTCAAAGAAGTCCACCAGGTTTAGGTGGCATGATCTGCCCTTAACAAAGCCGAACTGGGTAGGGTCCAGTGTTTGGAGGTTTCCAATGTCTCTGTTAATGAGATCCATGATGATGTGCTCCATAGTTTTGCAGACCAAGCTAGTCAGGCTTATAGGGCGATAGTTCCCGGGGTCTGTTGTGGCTCCATCTTTGTGGAGTGGAATAACCGTTGCTGTGCACCACTCTGTGGGCACATAGCCTGTGGAGAGGCTGAGTTTAAACAGTGTGTTTAGGTGAGGGGTTAGTTCATCTTTGAACTCATGTATGACGCAGCCAGGGACACTGTTCAGTCCCATTGATGCTGTGTTTTTGGCTTTGGAGAGGGCTGTTTTAACCTGAGTGTCTGATTTCAGGGGCACTACATTCATCTGGTATAGTTATGGGCCCTTTTGGGGCTGAGAGGGGGGGTGAAGTTTGCACTGAACCTTTCTGCCAGGATGTTGGCTATATCAGTCAGTTCAGTGTATTTTGTGCCATTCTGCACTAACTCCGAGCAGATCTGAGAATTGCCACTTAGATTCTTGACATAGCTAAAGAATGCCTTGTGGTTATCTTTGGAGTCCATGGAAATTTTTCTTTCGAAGCTAGCCTTGGATGATTTTATGAGGGAATGTAGTTTCTTGCTGATACTGATCAGGGATGTCTTCCCTTCTTGGGATTTTATTCTTTTCTGTACTAGTTTCCTCCTTCTATTGTATAGCTTGTTTATGACAGGGGTCCACCAGACTGGTTTCCTTTTCTTGGAGGAGTGAGTCTTGGTTTTGTTTAAGATAGCATGATCCATGCATTTTTGTAGGTGCCTGTAGAGTGCATTAGTAAAGGATATGGCAGCTTGGACAGCGTTATCCTTTAGCATGGGGGCTTTGAAACTTCCCATCTCGGTCTTAAGTAACGTGAAGTTTGCTTTTGAAAAGTTTTTCACAGTGGTTTCTTTGACTGGGGGTGGTGGCGGAATGTGGATATCCAGAGTGATTAGTTTATGGTCAGATCTAACCAGTGAGAGGTTGACCTCCGGTGTGGAACACCAGTCGCCCATGTTGGTGATGACCAGGTCCAGTATGTTGTCACCTCTGGTGGGGGTGTTGACCAGTTGATCCAGGGCATTTGAGGTTTATAAATTCTGGGAAATGTTGGGCAAGGGAGTTTGTACTTGAGTAGTTCTCCCAGTTAATGTTTGGGTAATTGAAATCACCCAATATCAGGGTGTTTGGTAGGACCTTTATGTTTCCTAGTGTTTCCAGGAATGCGGAGTGGGGATCCTGGGACATGTTGGGTGATCTGTAGCAAGCTATAACTTGAATAGCAGTTTTGCCCATTGTTAGTTGCACATGGATGATCTCTGAAGCATTGTGCTGTGCCACTAACCTGGAGATGTGGGTATCTTTGATGAATATGGATACTCCCCCGCCTTTTGTATTTCAGTCTGGGTTTTGGGGCCGAAATGTATGGTATGAGTTGTAGCCTGGTAGTGCTGGGGTGCTCTCTGCAGCCTTAAACCAGGTTTCTGTTACTATACATATATCTATTTTCTCCATACTGAGGAGTGCCTCGAGTGCGTGCATTTCGAGGTTTAGACTTCTGGCACTGAGTAGCATTACCCTCAGTTTTTTGTTACTTGTGCTATTTACGGTGGTGGGTTTGTCTTTTGAGCCTTGTCTAAAAAAGGCACTATGGGGGTGGCAAGAGCCTTAGCCAGAATTCAAAAGCCCAAGGGCGACAGGTGCAAGCCATCTCTGGTAAAGCAGCGTGGCTTGTCGAGCATGTCATCCCAGGCTGACAGACACTGGATCCCCTTTAAATGACATCAGAAGCTTAGCCAATTGTAGAAATTGATAATTTTTTCTCTATACCATGGTATCATTCTTGGTGAGGGCAGGATGCTACTCAGGGTCAGGGTCATACTGGCTTGGGCTACATGATCAGAGAGCTCCTCCATGTCTCTTTTCATGTAGTCCAGGAAGGTACGGCTCAGGTCATTCACACCAACATGGACAATGACAGAGTCATATTTGTACTTGTTCTGGAGTGACCTGAGTGCTTGTGTTATGTGGAGGATCCTGGCACCCGACAGGCAGCTAACAGTAACCTCTTTGTTCAGCCTAGTGAGTGGGACATCAGTATGCCTGACTATACAGTCACCTATTACTAGTGTGTTGGGTATGTTATTTTGCCTTAAGGATTGTGATTATGTGGCACACTCGTTTTGTGAAGTATGTGTTTCATGGTTTGCGTTGGGGGATGGAGGTTGCTTTGATGTCTGCTTTGGAGGTCTCTGTTGCTTCTGCAGATTTTTATTTAGAGCCTCCAAGTATGTTTTCGTGTACTTATGTGTGTTATTTGCCGGTACTGGTTTCATAGGTCTATGTGAGACTGGTGGTGTGATACAAGTCATTCCCTTCTCCTCTTGACTGCCTGGTCCAGTCTTGGGTTGAGAGAGCTTAGCCTCCAGTTTGGCTGTATAATTGCACCTCTCACATGTATTAGTGTTTGTTGGAAGGAGGAGAGGGTTGTCTGTATACATGAGGCAATTGTAACATTGCCTCAAAATGCCCAGATTTACCAGTTGGACCAGACAGTACACCTAAAACTGCCCTTTGGACATGCCTGGATAGGTACAGTGAACTGTTTTACTGATTGACTGGTAAGGTTGAATAGAGAGCCTTGTCCTTCTCTACAGTATAGGGGGGGTCTAGTGCTAAGGTTTATTTGTGCTTGCTATGAGCTTTGAGCAAGTTCCAGTATGAGAAGTGAATGGTTTGAGTGTTAAGTTGAAAGTTTGTCTAGTTCCAAGGGAAAAATTGAAGAGTAGACTTTGTGGAGCCAGGAATAGTTATACCCTAGCTAACCGGCGCTGCACGGCATGCAAAACCGTGCAAATGCGGGTTTTATAGCAGGGAAATGAAAGAGATAGAAATTAGCCCAAAATAGCCAATAAACTACTAGTTTTGGGGCTGAAACCACTCCTCCAGGAACAGATAGGCTGCTCAAAGATCCCTCCCTCTCTCACAGTGAACAGAGAATAGCATCTTGGATGCTGATGCTTGTGACATCCCCAGCATGTCACATGTTGGTCTCTGAAAGGTACCTGTAGCCAAGATTCTAAGTGCTACGCATACCTTTGTCTCCACTGTGATAGGTTCCCCTCTGTTTGCCCTTGGTTTCAGTTGAGGATGATAGATTTCCTGCAGTTTGTCTGTATCCACACTGTAGTGCTCCACTGTTCCACACCATACCATATAGGTTGTGATAAGTTACCCAGGATCTGAAAACTATTCTTCTTCTTGGCCTTGGTATATTAGCAGCAGCATAGACTTCAGCCTTTTGCACATACACATGAATTAAAGCAACAGGAGCCTCTGATGTTGTTTCTGTGTAAACTCCTCTCCGTGGCTGTATTCCAATAGGCTTTTGAATTTGCAGGAAAAACCAGCACTGAGTCTACACATTTGCTTTATACTTTCAGCTCCTCCATTTTGAATTGGTTGATTAGGATACAATTCAGCTTCTTATGCTGTAATTGGCATGCCACGGTGTTTACATTGTTTGCTCGGCTCTACACACCATAAATCTAAAATGGTGCTCTACTGTGGAAACTGTCCATGTAGGCTTTATTGAATCTGGCTGCATATTTCTAAAAACAATAACTCATAAGCGTAATGATGGTGAACTAGTAGCATCTCTTTTCATAGATATAGCTAAAGCTTTTGAGACAGTATTTCATCAAATACTCCTCACAAAACTATCCAAACTGGACATATATATTACCATTATAAACTGGCTTAACAGCTGCCCAAGTCAGTGCACATAAAACTTACTCTCGCAATACTCATTCTACTTTCCTACCAATATTGGTAAAAGTATTAACAAAGGTCTTCATTAACAAAATATTTACTAAACTTGACATTCAGCCATACTGTGTTCAGTCTTTACCAGACCATTACTTTAAGCCTTACATCAAAAAAGTTTCACTTTCTTTGGGACTTGACTTCAAAGCTCACAATTACTACTGAATGTCAGAAAAACAAAAACTAATGCTGCTTGGCTTTACTTCTGTTCAAGATAGTCTGCAGCAAATCCAAAATCACATTACTTCATAAAATACAAACAGGTACACCAGATTAAACTTCTATGTGTCATTATAGATAAAAACTCTAAATTTAATAAAAATACTGACTGCATCACCTAAAGACCACTCAAAAATAGGACTGCTATATAAAGTCAAATCATAACACTGAACATGTCTGTATTAGCTATGACATATACTCTTGTAATACTTAGCCTACTATATGCTTCACCAATCCAGGCAAATATTCAATCAAAATACCTACATTGACTTAAATAATGCAAAAACAAAGTTTGCATCTGTAAAAGCAGACTGCATCTGTGTTGCCCTAGAGAATATAATTTGGCTAGAAATACAATAGTATCTGACACTTTAAAGTAGTTAACAAAATACTAAGCAATTGCACAGCTCTTTTAAAGCTAATACAAAGATATATTCTGAAAAATCTCTCAAACCTTGTGATTCAGAAAGGATTACGAGTAAGAAGTCTTACCACCCATGGCTTCTCCCTCGTTAAACCATTCTAATTCACAGACGTCCCTATCTCTGATGTTACTTATTGGGG
Source organism: Protopterus annectens (assembly GCF_019279795.1). NCBI lineage: Eukaryota > Metazoa > Chordata > Ceratodontiformes > Protopteridae > Protopterus > Protopterus annectens. Next base: position 655,312,803 of record NC_056729.1, on the reverse strand, counting down.
GGAACATCAGCACAGAGGACAGTCCCAACAGCCAAGCCACGTTAATGAGAAAATCTAGGGAAGTGGCTAATGGCTAGTGTGCTCTACGGAAATGCCTGAGGCTCCTGATTTACACTGCTGCATAAATTTCCACAGGTGGAGGAAAAAATACCATCAAGAGGCAGCAGTGCATGGTGCAGGTGAGTTCAGAAAAGACGTGGGTGATAGCATGTGCATGGGTGTGGAAGTATGAATGCATATTTGTAGGGGTATGAGTGATGCTGGATGCATGTATGCGAGTGAGTATGTGTATATGTCTGGGTGGTCACAGGGAGGAGGGGGGTTAGGAAATCATGTGTGTGTGTGCATGTATGCGCACGTGCATGCATGCATGGATGGTTGAGTGGGTAAATGTGTCAACTTGGGGAACTTGTTTAATGGTGAGTGTGTGCATGTATAAGTTTTTTTGAATGTAGAGTTATCTTTGCCAATATGATGCATGGTTCACAGGTTTAACAGTGCTAGTGGTAAAAAAGTGCACTTCAGAGATATGCTCATGAGCCAATAATGAGATGCTCCTCATTTCAGACATAGCTGTTCCTGCATTGCATTTTCTCACAATCGAATAAATTGACCTATCTGCAATTTACACGAGTACTGAGTTTCCTGCATTGCATTTTCTCACAATTGAATAAATTGACCTATCTGCAATTTACACGAGTACTGAGTTTCCTGCATTGCATTTTCTCACAATTGAATAAATTGACCTATCTGCAATTTACACGAGTACTGAGTTTCCTGCATTGTATTTTCTCACAATTGAATAAATTGACCTGTCTGCAATTTACACGAGTGCTGAGTTTCCTGCATTGCATTTTCTCTCAACTGAATTGACCTATCTGCAATTTACATGAATGCTGAATTTTATTCTGAATCCTAGCCAATGTCTCCTTCTGACTCAGAAATCAAAACATTATGGTGATTCACTTTATATATGTATACAAACGCAGCAAAGGTCCCAAACGTAAAACACAAACTGGAACTAGCAAAAACACTCCAGGACCACCAGAACTTCAGACAAAACAAATCCTTTATTAAAATGTAAGCCCTTTCATGCCCACAACATGGCACTTCATCAGACATAAGACAAATAAACCACAAGCTCAATATATACCATAATTAATTAAAATCAGAGTAAATCATTAGATGATTAATGAATCAATTTATGTTCCTTTAGCAGAGGTTTTAAAGGTACATATGTATTTAATCCAGGGGTTCTATGTGCTTGTAGCTTCATTATCCACCTACTCTCAGATTTCTCCATAATATTGTTTAAATCTCCACATATTTTACTAAAATTAAAACGCTGTAAAATTAAAAACTCAAAAGAATGATCACTAAAACTAGAAATATGTTTAAATAAAGCACTATTTATATCATGATTTCTTATATATCCAACATGCTCTAAAATTCTTTCTTTTAACATCCTAGTAGTTTTACCAATGTAGAAGCTTTTGCACTTAGTGCAGAAAGCAAGATACACCAAACATTTCGTAGTGCAATCTGCATAAAATCTAGGAATAAAAGTAAACCCATTATATGGGTGTGCAAATGTCTTTACATCTGATATATATTGACACGATAGACAATTCCTACATTTAAATGTCCCGTTTCTGTCAGACATGGAAACAGCATTTGTCTTTCTACCATAGCAGAGTTGTCTTTTGAGAGAAATCCCATTTTTAAAACAGAAATGAGGTTCATCTCCTACAACATCAAAAAATAGCATTATCAGATGTCAATATGGGCCAGTTCCTATGTATAACATCACTTACAATTCTCACATCACTTGAAAAAGTAATAACTGGTCTCAAAAGATAATTTTTATATTTACTAGAGGCTGTAGATGAAGTATGTGTACTAGAAAAATAAGGTCTAGCTGACCCAGTCCTAGCTACAAGTGTTTCTCTTAATGCTAGGTCCACTTCACTATCTGAGTATCCACGTGTTAAAAACTCAGTCTTCATGGTACTAACAGTGTCCCTAAATCTATCATTATTAGTGTTCAATCTAGAAGCCCTACAAACTTGATTTTTAGTTATATTCTTAAAAACATGGGAAGGATGCATACTACTACGGTGAAGCAATGTGTTTCTACTACATGGCTTCCTGTACATAGAAGTCTGTAGACTTTCACCATCTTTAAATAGATGAACATCTAAAAAGTTAATCTCAGTTTCATGGACATTTAGGCTAAATCTTAAAAACTCTTTGGTAGATTCAAGGTAGGAAATAAAATTTCCCAATTCCAAAATGGTCCCATCCCATAAAAGGAAAATATCATCCACAAACCTCCTGTAAAATTTTAAAAAGGGACGAAATTCATGTTCAACAAAAACAAATTAATCTTCTCAATTAGTTATTACTAGATTGGTGTAGCTATTGGCACATGAAGTGCCCATAGCCACGCCAATCTTCTGCAAATAAATGCCATTGTCAAACAAAAACACATTGCATCAAACCACAACACTGAACACAGAACACTGACTAGGTCAGTATGTCAAACATCATGTTGATTATTCAAATTCAACATTATTTGGCATACTCTCAAACCAGTAATGTAAGTTCTAGTTGTCAGCAGTGTGAACATGCTGCACAACACTGAACTAGGCGTTTTTGCAGGGGGGCACTATGTTCCAAGTTGCTATTTGTTATGGCATAGTGTACCTTATCATGTACATCACTGCGTTGGTGTCTGCTATCATGCTTGACTTTGTAAATAAGTCACAATTATTAGGCATGATGGTGGGCCAGGTTTCATTACCATACTATGGTAATGACTGCTTCTAGTACTTTGCATACTTACTGGTGAAACCGAGCTTGCCAGCATCACTGTGTGGGATGGAACAAGGCTGTGGTTGGTAGAACATACCTTTGCACTTTAGAAGACTGCTGTTAAGTATTTTCCTGCTGTGCAACAGAGTGCTTTGTTTTGACAAGTAATATGACATTTGTCTGTTGAACATACGAGCACAGGATAGGGATCACTGCACCTGCAAATGGTAAACTATTCACATGTATCCAGTTAGACTCCTATAGTTTACTAAATGGTGATGCACCATTTTATGAACTGAATCGGATTGGGAAGGTGATTTCATTAGCACAAGTAATTAGTGCTTTGGGGTACTGTCATTCTGTTGTGCAGCAGGATCATGCACAGTGTCTTGCCTCATTGTACAATGACTTTAATGAATTGCAAAGACCTTTATACACCATTTTGTGGAGTACAAGCCCTGCTCCACAGTGCACATTGTCTATGAATGATACCTTTGACTTCATTTAAAGTTCACCTTTCTGTAACTTCTGCTTTTATGTCAGCTTACCTTCTTTGTGATTCATTCACTTCAGATAAAAATTCCTGAGAGTCTCTTTTGATTAAAAAAAAATTATATCAACTATTTGACCCTTTACTATGGATTGAGCCAATATATTTACCATGTTAAGGAATGTAAAACATAATTTATCTGTCATTTTGGCAGCTATCAGGGTCCTTCAGATAGTATTTGCATAAATCCACCTCCTTGGTGGCTAATGTGTGCCCAGTGAATCAAACGTCTGCTATGCTGTTCCTGCAGTGTGCATGCATACTTCCAGATATACTATGCTGCTCCTACAGTGTGCATGCATACTTCCAGATATACACAGTGATGACTACTGCATGAAAACATTACTTAGCGTATCCCAGCCCATGTACCAAGTGACACTTATCCTCCAGCAGGTGTCAGAAATGTATAGCTCAGACAGCCTCTTTCAATCTTGTATGGGCAAGAAAATATCAACCACTGTCTCCCAAAATCCCTAGCCAATCATTTCATTGCTCAGGTTGCTAGTTTATCTCACTTTGGCTTAGCTGCAGGCAAGGCTTTCTCTCTTGTTTTTTCTTTTTTTTTTTTTGCCATGAAGCTTGTCCCTCATCTTGGAATTTGTGCATTACTGTGACTTTCATCTTCAGGTATTTTCCTAAGTAAGATGAAGATGAATGAATGTTTACATAAACTGAAATCATTAAGGACAGAAGACATGCACCCGCACTGTGCTTCCTTTATGAAAGGCATATACAGTAGATCAGTCTGTGAACAAATATAGACAGATGCATTTTAATTATGTTAAGTAAAAAAAATTGACTGGGGTAGTTAGACCTCATTCTACTAAAAGCTAGCTGTTGCTTCTGCTTTTTTTTTTTTTCAAAATGTTTCTACCGGTATCTTTATGTGCCTATTTGCCTAATATTGTTAACCAAACTCTTAATCCAAAACTAATGCAGCTTTTGCGACAGCTGTTCTGCATAACAGGTTTCCTTAGTTCCATCCTTCCTTTCCTCTGGAGATGCTGGAGTATGCCGCTTTACATGTATCCAAGAGTAAGGAATATGGCATCAAGTATGAAGAAGACAATATGGCTGCAGGAGATAACATAATTGGAGATTCTTGAATAAGTGGATGTCTGTTGATGGAGATCCTGTCTCTCTTTTGTTGTCTTTATGAAGTCTTTACATTGTAAATATCCTCATTTTATACTACATACTGCCACTTACATTCTTGTATGTTGGTGTTTTTTTGAATGTTTAAAGTTTTCTTATTTATGACGTAATTTATTTTAGTTCATTATGTTTTGTGTTATATTCATCACCACCAGAGTAAAACAGCTAAGTTTGAGCTGTGATTCATGTGGTATAATTTTAAAATACTCATATTGTTATGAGTAACAATTTAAGCTCAAAGTAGGTGCTCACTGCTTTAGTTTTTTTGCAAGATGAAAACATAGTGCAAATAATAATATAGCACCCAGAGGCAGAAGGACCTAATAATTTGACTTTAAAAGCCATTTGCAGTGGATAATTGTTGGGATTTCCTTTTATAATAATCCATAGATCAGCATAATTCAGATGTTTCTAGTTTTAGTACTTAGGGGAGCACTTGCTACCAGCTATTACAAATTAGTGGCATACACTGGACTAGGAGAGAATGTCCAACCCCTGCACTTCAGTTCCTTCCTGCCACATGTGAAGTATGGCTCTCTGTCCTACCATTTATCAGAGGAAAAGCATGCAATGAAAGCTTTAAAAAAAAACTAACCAGACCTGAGCCAGAACTACCTGTAGTGCTTGGGGAAACAGGACCAATGTGAAGTACTGCCAAAAGTGCCACTACTTCAGCTAAGTCACTCCCAGGAGATGTAAACTGAAGTTTTTGGCATATATTAACATTTTTGAAGATGGACGCTATGGAGGGTTTACAGCACAAGGACCAGCAGGAAGGCTGTTCACAGAATCTCAGATTGCTGGTGGTCTGACAGGAGAAGTAAGGGAGATAAAGGTCAGATAATCAGAACACTGACCTGTTGACTTCATTCACAAGACAAGTTTGCATTTACAAGTGGCACACTCATCACTAGCAGACATTGAGAGGAGTGCAAGAGATGTATCCATGTTACTCAACTAGCAGAATGTATCTTAGGGTGTCTGAGCTCTTTTTCCCCCTCATTTAAGCATCTATAACATGACCATATCAGGTCAGTTCATGTATAATTATGCCTCAAGTCTCTACCCTAGCAGAGAGCTAGGAGTTGAATTTTTTAAACACCTTTATTATCACTCAAGACATAAGCAAACATACAACAGAAAACAAAACATCACATTTTAACATTTTTCCATTTAAATACAATTTACATTATATATATTTTGTTTACTAATTTTATCAGCCCATCATTAGGGAAACAAATCTGAATTCCTTGCCTTCCCTTAAACCTCACTACTCCTAAACATTATTATACATGTATTGTTCCCACAATTTCCATTTACTTATATGTAATTTGCTTCTTCCCTTTTATAAAGATCCCTCTTCCAGTTCTTTTATCTCTTTTTATAATATTCAGTACCTCAAATACAGTTGGTGCAGACTTCTAGTAATTGTTTTTTTTATTTTTTTCAGCCAATAGAATTAAACTTAATAAGGCCTTACTACGTCTAGGCAATTCACATCTTGTATCACAGCTCAAAAGAATCATTCCCTTACAGCCATTTGCTCACCCAATATTTCTGCTGGAGTATTCTGTAAGGACTTTTTATAATCTCCCAACTCATTACACTCCAAAAACATGTTCCCAGTTAACTCTTTCTTCTCCATCACATCCCCAACATTTGCTATCTACCTGAGAAGAAAGTCTTTGAAGTCTGCTTGGGGTATAAAAATACATACCTATGCAAACACTTCCAAGCAAATATCCTAAACCTTCTGGATTTGGTCATATATTTGGGAGACACATATAGGACATTCCATTGTTTTCTTGTAAATTGCCTTCCCAGTCTCACTTCCCAAACTTTTTCTAAGCTCTTCTGATTGATTCTTGTAGTCGTTATGCAAAATTTTATATACCCTACTAATTATCCCCTTTTAACAGCCACTTCCGTTCTAGATTCAACTAAAAACACTACCAGAGCAGGCCTTTCACCCAAAATTCTCCTATCCCTTTATCCCTTATCTTTGCCTGTATTCTGAGATCAAATCCTAGTAAAGCAGGCAATCTCTAGGGTCTATATTAGATAATCAAACTTTCAAAAGTTTGAGTGTGATATGGTTGACACCATATGATCGAATTTTTGAAAGTTCGAACGTTTTAACGGAGATCTCCATACAGCGCGGGATGGGAAGATTTCCCTTTTCTACACTGTAGTGAGATCTCAGAGTTGGTATATTTAAAGAGTGTGGGGTGCAGGGGGGCTTGCCCCCCTGCTTAAAACATTCAGGTAGGTTATTTGTGTAGTTTATTTTTTTTTATTAGATATTCGAACTTTTAAAAGTTTGATCATATGGTGTTGACCATATGACAGTCGAACTTTTGAAAGTTTGATTATCTAATATAGACCCCAATCTCTAGCCTGCAATCCAAATGTCTTCTTGGCCTCATCCCACTCAGTTACCTTTCCTGCTGGAGTTCTTTATTTCCAATATCAGTTAGCGAAGAATGGTGGATCAACTTTCTTGACCTCCAAGTTAAACAAAAAAGACTCCAATGGGTCCTTTTGCACTAGGCTCAGTGGTATTGCTCAGACATTGAATGAGTAGGTACTTTTCAGTGTTGTGGTGGGACTTGTCCTCAACATGTGAAAAAACTGCATTAGAAGCACAGTTTGATGCAAATCTCACTTAGACTTCTCATGACCCAGCACTCCTGCCACGCCTTTAACATAGATGCTTTGTTTCCAAACACCACATATGTATCTGTTGCCTGCTCATTGCTTTGTGTAGGCCACTCCGTACTAAAGCCAAGTCTAAGGGAAGGTTGCCTTTCCTCTCAGTATCCAAAAAAGGACATCCACAGGATCCAAAAAAAAAACCCTTGTTTCTCAAGTAAGCAAGGATAATGAGAACTCCTCTCCCTCCCAGATGAATTATAATTTTGGGGATGAATCTGTAGTTCATGAAGCCTGTTATAAAATGGCATGGTGCTCCACTGCCATCTTCCCAGAAATGATTTAACTTACATAGTCAAGAAGGATGGAGAAACGTGGTTCATCCTTCCTGAAGGACAACCTGAAGTGTGCTTTATCTGCAGCCTGGAAGCATCCAGTTTCAGCTTCCTGTGTTCCTAAGGCAACACATGCCCTGTATTAATCCTTCAGTGGTGTATTAGACAGGCAGCCCAATGTTATCCCAGGACAGATTACTGCATGAACTTTTGGTCCAGATAAGTCCCAGACACTAGTTTATCACCTTCAAACCTGGTAAGAAATTTAAAGCTTTGGACAATGCAGTAAAGAGTTTTTCTTTTGCTTTCTTGGTACTGTAGTTTCTTAGCTGTCTCATCTAGTAGTTTCTGGAAAAAAACTCCTAAAATGGCTTCTACATAAATAGACTGTTATAACCGATTTGTTGATGCTATGGCTAGATCAACAGGCCCAGAACTGTGCCCATACTGAGTTATGTGGCTTAGGCTCTTCTCTTTCAAAAGATGAAAGGGCTCTGCTCATGGACCAGATTGCCTTCACAAGGACCTTAGACTAGTCATGGCCATTACACAGCAGCTGCAGAAAAAAGGCAGTGTTTTATTTACTCTGAAGGGATGAAAGACTTCCATCCTATCCTACACCCCAGTATCTCTAGAGAGTACATCTAATATGCCAAATTCTGTACCCAAATGTTGTTGCTGAACATGGTAGATGCCTTGGGATTGCAAATAGTGTTCTTTGGTTTGTACTGGGTGGGCTTCATTCAGCACAAGGTGTAGTTGGTTGGTCTCCCCTCCACCTGCAGCAAGTTTAGCACTGTGCTACTTATGGTCTTAAGGCCCTTGCATGAGAAGGAGCTTCAAATATCCTTCTATTTGGACAGCTGTCTCCTTATGGACAAGTTGAGTGACTCCCTGGTAACATCCCTGACTTGAGCTATGTAGGTTTTCATTAACTAGCCAAGACCTTTCATTTTCCAAATCAGAGGACTACTTTCAGGGGGGCAGGGTCATGCAGTCTTCAGTGATGTTTATGCCTGCCCATGGAAGGTACCTAGGAAGTACACTGGCAGACTCTCAGTCAATAATGCCAATCACTAGACTTTCATACTTATTATTCAGAAAATGCATGTTGCTACAGACCTATTGTTCTGTTTCAAAGTGACTTACAGAAATATTTAAAAATTGTCCTCAACTAAGTGCATTTTTCCCCCCTCATTATCTTTGACTTGGTCTCTGATTCTTGAACAAAGAAGCTGAGGGATGTGCTCAATGAGGGAATATATGTTAAGCTTAACTGGTATGGGTATGTAGGGTGCAGCCCGCATCTGTTAGCAACATTAATGTCAGAAAAACTACATTATGATTTGAGTCTACCATTTGTGGTCTCACACTTCTGAGCAGACTGCTGTCAAAGGCCACTCCACCAGAGGCATGGCTGCTTCCAGGACTTTCTTCAAAAATGTCTGTGTGGGTATGTGTGCTGCGGCTATTTGGTTACTTATTTACAACTTCACCATTTGCTATTACTTGAACCAAGATTCCAGGAAGTGGACTTCTGTGCTCAACATAGTGCTTTAAGACTCAGTTCTCTTACCCTTTTTTGGCCTTCCTGATCCAGTCTTCCAGGGAGATGTAAATTTCTTCCTGATTTGGATTCTTAACTTCAGTAGGTCAGATCATCAGTAAGGAGAGAAAACAGAATTTTGAAGGTCTCTATATCTCCAAGATGCCCCCCTCAGGAACCTCTGAAGAACCTTTTCAGACATACAGCTTTGAAACTGTTTCAAAGGTCTGACTCCAAGTCACAAAGTCTTGTTAACAACAACGTATTCCACACATTCATAAAGCTGGCAACAGTAAGGAGACCTTTAACAATGTTTGAATAGATAACATCAGTGGAGCAGCAGACTGGTAGTATGCCCTTTTCTAAAGCTATGCTGTACCTGTGAAAATAGTCCAGTTTTATTGGTAGTAATAGTAATTTGATTATAAACCATCACTTTGAATACTTTGGCGAGTAGGTTTAGATTTGCATCTGGTTGTAAATCTTGCGGGCTGGCACAACAGGATACCTTAAGTAAGGGAAATTTTAAAATCTGTGTAAACTGCAGTAAAGGTATGTCACAGGCAAGAAATAGAGTGGACACACACTTGGACTAGGTCTGCCATTTTGAACAGGTAAGGTGTAATGTAGACCCTTTATGGCAACTGTCAATTTGCAACTTTTGTCATTATTTAACAGTACTGGCAGTAATAACCTGAAAGGAGAGGTGTCACAAAGGGAGAGAAAGGGTTTTAATATGTTAACTGCAGTTCTTTGTTTATGGAGGAAGGTAGTAGGTCCATTAGCAATGCCAGCTGTATCAGCATCATCCATAATCTTATTCAGCAGTACAGTGTTGAGGCTTGATTGTTATTGTCACATGCCTTATGTCTTTTATAATCTTTCAAAATGCTTTTTGTGTGACAAGTAAAATCAGCATACTTCTTTCTCAGGAATTCAGTTTTTGTGTATTAGTAGATATAATTCTGACAGAATTCAAGGAATATTTCATATTGCCTGGATCCACAGCGACTTCATCCTATTTCCAAGCCCTGTTCTTTCTACTGAATTGATCCTTAAAATCACTGGTCAGCCAATGACATCAACAAAAGATGAATGTCTACAGCTATGTGAAATGGAGAAATCTGTTGTAACAGATTTGGGGAATATGGCAACAATCGAAGCAGCAGCATTTCCTTTGCAAAGGATACAATAAAAAAAAAATAAATTCAGTCCAGTGACCTAATAAAGTAAAGAGTGCCAATTCAGTATTGTAGTTTCACAAGGGGAGAGGAATTCCTTCTCAGAAAATGGTCTCCCTACATAGGGTTGGATTTTTGCACATTAAAAGGTCATGGAGTGATTACTAGACAATGATCATTTAAGGTGTTAAAGCAAGCTCCTAGTATGTGCTCTAATAACATCACCAACTCTAGCAAGGGAGTTGTCATTAGTAAGTTTGGAACAGGGAGTATAAGGATTTGAATGTGTGAAGTCTCAGCTGAGCTGGGTTAAGTTTAGGAAGAAGAGGTAGAAAATAAGTTGAGATTATTGAGTGCAGAGGACCTTTCATTCTTTTTTTCCCCCAAAGATCTTTATTAATTCATCACTTGTGACATGGGCACATTTACATTCATATAGTATACTTCACATATATTGCTATAGATTATATAACCTAAGTAATGTTACATAAATTATTCAATTCTTGCTTTTTTTAAACAAGAAACATCTTTATTAAACCATCACTTACCACAAGGCAATCCACATTTATGTAAATGAAAATAAACCACACTAATACAATCCTAGTCTAAAGAATTTTATATCACAAACTATATGAACACACTCTTACTTGCAAAGCATTATACATCACTTATAATCTACCCAATCTTTCTCACTCAAACATTACATAGCTCATTTCAGTCCTGCTGCCTTTTAGACCTCATTCCTTGTATGTACTGTTACCACAGTTCCCATTTTTCCTATGTAGATTGCTCCTACCCTTTTCTAAAGATCTCATTTCCAGTTGTTTTATCTCTGTTACTATATTCACTACTTCCAATAGAGCTGGTTTGGATTTTGATTTCCATTTTCTAGTAAATGCGTTTTTGGCAGCCACCATTATTAGACACAACAAGGCCTTACCATGTCTAGGCAATTCCGATTCTATATCATGGCTTAGAAAAATCATCTCCCTCATCAGACCAATCTGCCCACCCAGCATCTCCGACAGTGCATCCTGCAGGGAATCTTTAGTCTGCCAACTCACCACACTCCCAGAAAATATGTTCTCAATTACTTTTCTTCCTCTTCACACCTCCATTTACTGTCTGGCTGAGGAAAAATTCTCTGGAGTCTACTTGGGGTATAAAAATATCTGTGTAAACATTTCCAGGCAAAAATTCTAAATCTTCTAGATTTTGTTGCATATTTGGGAGATATCCATCTATCCTCCTGTTTCTTTGTGAATTGCTAATCCAATTCTTTCTAACCTCTGCTGATTGAGCCTTATAGTTATTATGAAATATTTTATATGCTTTATGTATTATTTCTTTTTTAATAGCAGCTTCTGTGCTGGATTCTATTAAAAGCTCTACCAGTGCTGGTCTTTCATTTAGGATACCCCACCTAAAGGTCAGAGAGGAGAAAAAATGTGGTTCAAGAAATCTCAGAGATTTTTCCCAGATGCACAAGGTGATTCCTTCCCCAGAGGCAGAGGAGGAGGAAATAGTGGTAGACGTCACCCTAGAGGCAGGGGGGGGGTCCACAAAACCAGGGTGACTAAGATTCTTTTCATGGACATCCCTATCAGCGCTCCTGAAGTGAGGAATAAATAAGGAAACATGCCTGGATGCTCCTATATGACTGTGGAACCATTCAAGTCTTCTTTCATCAATGCTCCTTTTGATGGAGCATCCTTGTTTGGCCCTAAAGTAAGACAGACTTTATCCAGGTGTGAGAAGGATAGCAAGACCCTTTCTGCTACTGGAGTACATTTCTCCACCCTCCAAAGAGCCTTCTCTTGCAACCAGAGCAGTGGCAGAAAAATATGGTTCAAGAAATCCCAAGGGCCTTTCCAAGACATACGTGGAGGGAGTTCCCTTAGGGGCAGAGGGGGGGAACCACAACAGAAGACAATGCCCACGTGGCAGAGGTGGTCCGCAAAAAACAGGGCTTCAGGGATTCCTTCTCAGGCAAGCCCTTTCAATATTCCTGAAGGGAAGCCCTATTGTCTTCCTCTGGAGGCAGGCAGGGAATGCTTATCCTTGCACCTAAATGCCTGGCTAAACTTAACAAAAGACATATCCAAAGGTTATATCATTCCCTTTTCTCAAAATCCCCACGTTCAAAAGAAAATCCCTAATGCCCCAGCCAACCCGAGGGATTCAGCAGTGCAAGAAATCCAGATACTGCTGGACAAACAAATCATCTAAGTCCCATCAGACCAAGAAGGGTCAGGAACCTACTCAAGATTCTTTAGTGCCAAAAAAGACCGGGAACTGGAGACCAATTTTGGATTTCAGTATACTGAACAAAATTTGTTTGACAAACCAAGTTCCAGATGGCCACAGTGCAGTCTATTCTCCCCTTTCTGAAGAAAGATGACTGGATATGCTCAACAGACCTTCAGGATGTGTATTACCATATAAAAATGGACAAACACTCCAAAGGTTCCTCGCTTCCGACTGGGAGCCAGTCCTTAACACTTCAGAGTACTGACCTTTGGACTCACCACAGCTCACAGGGTGTTCGCCAACTGCATGGCAGTAGTAGCAACTCATTTGAGATTGCAAGGATTCCAAGTGTTTCCATACTTGGACAACTGGCTCATAACCACTTTGACTAAGCATCCGTTAATAGTAGCCAGAGATTACACACACAACATCTGTGCCCATTTGTGGATTACTGTCAGTCTAGAAAATTCACATTTAACCCAAACACAAAATTTAGAATTCATAGGGGTAGTAATTAATATTCAAACAATGATAGCATCTCTTCCTTCAGAATGGCACAGAATTGTGGTTCAGGTTAAAAAGTTAATTCACAGAAAAAGATTCCAGCACCATTAGTCTTGCAAGCACTAGGATCCATGGCAGCTTCTATAACTAATGCCGTCAGCCAGGTTACATATATGAGAACATTCTTTAGCCTCTCTCAGGTTTTGTAAATCATTCTTAAGAGGTACACTTTTGTTAAAACCCCTATTCAAAGACCGGACTCCTCCTTGGTACCTGACCTTACTACAGGCAGTAATACATTCCCCCTTTGAACCCTCTGCGAAATCCTGTCCAAAGTTTTTATCTTGGAAGACACTTTTTGATAGTCATTACTTCAGCCAGAATAATTTCAGAAAACCAGGCCTTATCTGTATCTCCTTATGTAGTTTTCCATAAGGATAGGGTATCTTTCTGAACAAACCCCTCCTTCCAGCCCAAGGTAGTATCTGAAGCCAACATTAACTAGAATATTAAATTTACCAGTCTTCTTCCCTAATCATTCTAACAAAGGATATATGCTCTACCTTTACTAGATATCCATAGACAAGTACGTTTATATCTTCACAGAACAAAAAATATAAGACAATCAAGTCAACTGTTTGTTTCTTTTTCCAGTACAAAGCTTGGCAAAGCAGTCAGCAAGATTACCCATTGTAAGTGGCTGAAAGACTGCATTTCATTCATTTATGATAAAAAAAAAAAAATAACCTTGTCTAAACCTGTCAGCACATTCTACAAGGTCTATAGCCACTTCAGCAGTCTTCCAATATAGGGCTTCACTGGATGACATATGTGCAGTAGCTACTTGGGCTTCTCCCAACTTCATTAGTCATTACAAACTGGACTTGGTCTCTCTAGGGGAAGATCATCCTTTGGCTTGATGGTGTGCAGAAATAGCTTTCCGTGAGTCCACCCAAGTTTTAAGGTAGTTGGGGACTCCATCCCCTCTGTCAAGGATAAAATGAAGATTGCCAGCATCAGATAAAGAACTTATGTACTCACCCTAACGTTCCATCTATAGTGTCTTTCATTTATCTTTGACTCCCCCCCCCTCCATCCTCCAACCTCAAAGATTTTTTGGTGGAGTGGATCACATGCACTTGAACGGTTATGTTATTCAAACAGAGGATAAGGCTTCCATCTGGCTTATTTCCAATATTTATACTATATATATATATATATATACACATACACAGTTTATTTGTTCCCATGTCTTCTGCAAACTTGATCTGAGGTAATTGAGAAAGGGATTCTGGGTAGAGGTGAAACAGTTTTGGCTGGCGCAAGCTGCAACAACAGCCAAGTCGGTTCCGATCTGAAAATGATAAATGAAGATAGACAACACAGATGGAATGTTATGGTGAGTACATAACTTCTTTTTATCTGCCACTCCTATATCTGCGCTGCAATAAAAAAGGTGGCTACATACTAGAATTTTTGGCTTCAGAAAATGGATTTATTCCTCCTTGGAAGTGAACTAGCTGGGAAATCTGAATAAAGCAATGTGCAAAATGCTTCTGTACTGACTCAGAAGAAATCATAAAGGTATACAACTCTTACTTTCCTTAATAAACAAAAAGGCAAAATAGTACTGAAATAAATGCAAAACTACAATTTATTAGTGTTTTTCTTTGTTACAGATACTGTAGACAAATTTGTTACTGACTTGAACAGTAGAACCAAAGACTGTGAATTTGATGAGCTGCATGTTTCTTTTATAAGGAGCAAAAGATACTGTCAGCTGCCTGTCAGGTGCCAGGATCCACCACATAACGCATGCACTCAGATCACTCCACAAGTACAAATATGACTCTGTCATTGTCCATGTTGGTGTGAATAACCTGAGACGTACCTCCCTGGACTACATGAAAAGAGACATGGAGGAGCTCTCTAATCTTGTAGCCCAGGCCGGTATGACTCTAGCCCCGAGTAGCATCCTGCCATCACCCAGAATGACACCACAGTACAAGGAAAAAATGATTGACTTTAACAATTGGCTAAGCTTCTGGTGTCATTCTAAGGGAATCCAGTATCTGTCTGCCTGGGATGACATGATCGACAGACCACGCTGCTTTGCCAGAGATGGCCTGCACCGGTCGCCCTTGGGATTCCAGATACTGGCAAAGGCTCTTGTCACCCCCATAGTGCCTTTTTTTAGGCAAGGTTCAAATGACAAATTCACCACCGTAACAGCTACAAGCAAGCAAAATCTGAGGGTAATGCTACTCAATGCTAGAAGTCTAAACCTCAAAATGCACTCACTCGAGGCACTCCTTAAAATGGAGAACATTGACATCTGTGCAGTGACAGAGACCTGGTTCAAATCTCCAGAGAGCACCCCTGCATTACCAGGCTATAATTCATACCACACCTTTCGGCCACCAAACCCGGACCGAAACACTAAAGGTGGAGGCATGTCCATATTCATTAAGGATATCCACACCTCCAAGCTAGTTGCTCAGCATAATGCATCCGCGATTATCCAATTTCAACTAACTCTGGGCAAAACCGCAATCCAGATTGTAGCTTGCTACAGACCCCCCACCATGCCCCATGATTCCCACTCCTCTTTTCTTGATACTCTGGAAAATATTAAGGTACAACCCAACACTCTAATAATGGGTGATTTCAAATACCCTACCATTAACTGGGAAAACTACTCATGTACCAACTCTTTTGCTCAACATTTTCTGGAAATCATCAATTCCAACGCTTTGGATCAACTTATCCACACCCCCACCAGAGGCAGCAATATCCTAGACCTGGTCATCACCAACATGGGTGACCGGTGTTCCACACCAGAGATCAGCTCCTCATTGGTCAGATCTGACCACAAGCTAATCACCCTAGACATCCACATCCCGCTCCCACCCCCCATTAGGAAAACAACCGTAAAAAATTTCTCCAAAGCCAGCTTCACGCTTCTTAAGACAGAAGTGGCAAGCTTCATGACACCCATGCAGATGGACAATAGAGGTACGACTGCTGAATCCTACACAAATGCACTTTATAAGCACTTACATGAGTTCATGGATCGTGCTATCCCTAACAGAACCAAGATGCTATCCTCCAAAAAAAGGAAGCCAATCTGGTGGTCTTCTGCCATAAACAAACTCTACAACAGAAGAAAGAAACTGTTGCAAAAAAAGAGTAAAATCCCACAATTGGAGGAACTCCCTCATCAGCCTCAGTAAGAAGCTGAGATCCCTCATAAAATCCTCCAAAGCTAGTTATGAAAACAAAATTGCCAGTGATTCTAAAGACAACCACAAAGCATTCTATAGCTATGTCAAAAATCTCAAGGGCAACACTCAGATCTGCTCTGAGTTACAGCACAATGACACTTAATATACAGAACCAACTGATATTGCCAACATTCTGGCAGATAGGTTCAGTGCTAACTTTACCCCCCCTCTCACCCCCTAAAGGGCCCATCTTTATACCAGAAGAATGCAAAGTTCCTGTAATCACGGCTGCACAGGTAAAAACTTCATTCTCCAAAGCCAAGAACACAGCATCCATGGGACCTGACAACATCCCAAGCTGCCTTCTACATGGACTACAGAATGAACTGGCACCCCACCTAAGTACCATGTTCAATTATAGCCTCACCTCAGGCTTTGACATTGGAGAGCTCCAAACCCTGGACCCCACACAGTTTGGGTTTGTAAAAGGCAGATCATGTCTCCTAAACCTGATAGACTTCTTTGACATAGTCACCAAAGCCATAGATGAGGGTAAGGTGGTTCACACAGCCTATCTAGATCTCGCCAAGGCATTTGACACCATCCCCCACTCTGGAATTATAGATAAACTCACTAAACTTGGTATAAATCCCTATGTCACAAGATGGGTTTCCAACTGGCTTACTGAAAGAACCCACACTGTGAAAGTAGCAGACTCCAAATCAGACTTCAGACCAGTGACAAGTGGAGTACCACAGGGTTCAGTCCTGGGTCCTCTCCTGTTTGTTACCTACTTCTCTGAAGTACAGGCTAACACAGAAGGTCTTTGGCTAACTAAATTTGCAGATGACTGCAAACTAGGAGCCATAATTGAAACTCCTAACGATGTGGACATCCTACAAAAGGGCCTCACTGAGACAGATGCCTGGCGTCAAAGACATGGTCTCAAGCTCAATGCCAAAAAGTGCATTGTCATCCCTTTCGGTGAGAATTCTGTACCCATGAACTACCACATAGGCGGTAGTCTACTTAACACCGAAAGTGTGCTAAGAGACCTTGGGACACAGGTGGACAGTAGTCTCTCCTTTGATAATCACATCGCCAAAGTGGTCAGGAAATCCTTCTACGTGACACACCTCATCACAAAAGGTTTCTCATCCAGAAAAAAAGAGGTCATTGTTCCCCTCTACTCATCACTCATTAGACCCATTATAGAGTACAACGCCCCTTTTGGTATGTACCTCACAAGACATCTACAACAACTGGAAAGGCCACAAAAATACCTCACAAAGAGGATTACTGGCCTCAAACAGATGCCTTATGCAGACCGTCTCAAAAAACTCCAGCTTTACTCCGTCGCATATCACCTACTCAGAGGCGATCTCTGCCTAACATACAAAGCTATGTCAAACCCAGAGCTGTTGGACATGCTCCACTTAAAGAAATCCAAATCATTCCGAGCTACACACTCTAGGGACCTAAACCTTGTCACCACAATAAACAGAACATGCTGGAGGGATAGATTCCTTTCCAATACTCTGGAACAGACTACCTATCTATGTCAAACAGAGCTCCTCATTAGCTCTTTTCAAGAAAAATCTTGATGATTGGATGGGTAATAGGAAATTCACCCCGGGGATCACTTCTGTGGTTCTGCTTGACAGTGGCACAGGAAAATAATTTTCTTGGGTGGCAAAAGCCAGGGTACATTTTTGGCTAGGCTTGTATAGGCCCTAGGGCCAATAGCCTAGTACCTACCTATGAATAATTTATGGCATAAAAATGAGGCAAGAGACATGCTTTTAAAAGAAACATACGACTCCATCAAAAGCTGTGGATGTTTGCAGATCAAGTGAAATTAACAGTGTACATATAAAATAATTAAACAATGGAAAATGAAATGAGAGTCCTGGATTAAATAAGGCAAAATCAGTTAAAGTCAGGATATGTTGGACACAGAAAAGACAGCTGTAGTTCAATGTACTGTAACAAAGACAGCAACCAGTGGAAACACTGCATTTTTCAAACTCAGGTTTGGAGAAGGGAAAGACCATATGATGACAGGAAACATTACCATTCTCTCAATTAAGCCTGCAGAATTTGTGCTTGAACAGGACATTTTGCAAAGATGTATAATAGTAAAACCAAGTATCTGCAAAAGAATGTGTACGTCATTAAAAAGAGTCCAGCAAATAGTGAAAACAGCTAATCTCCCCAGCACAAATGTGCAGTAATGGTACACCAAAAGAAATGCAGTAGCTCGCTTGAATTAAACCGTATGGCTCACAGAATGAGACCAATTAAAAGAACTATAGGAGAAACAACCTTGGCTCCACTGTGCCTTGTAAAACACACTTATTAAATGAATAACTTCCAGAAGTAATCGCTTTCGTCCCTATTACAATGGGACTTCAGAGTTACTGGAAAAATACTTCACAATATTTAAAGGAAGTTCTACCAATCAAAACGAACTGCCATAACAGGTTTAAAATCTCAAACAGCTGTAAAAACTGCTTTTGTGCATATAACTTCTATACAATCTATGTGTATATATACAAACAAGAACAATTTAAAAAAATGTATCTGATGTGTTTAAAAAAAAGTTTGTGTCTATGTATCTGTGTGTGTTTATGGTGAAGCCACTAAGGTTTTACCGTAAACCCAACATATTAGTCATAGGAGACTCCATAATGAGACACACAGATGTGCTTCTCACCAGGCTAGATAAGGAGAAAGTCAGGGTTAGTGGTCTGTCAGGTGCCAGAATCTGCCATATCACCTATGTACCAAGTCTCTTGACAACAGGTACTGTTATGACTATGTCATAGTCCATATTGGCGTGAATGACTTGAGACGTACCTTTCTGGGCTATATGAAGAGAGACATGATTGAGCTCATTGATTATCTGTCCCAGGCAGGTATGTCCCCATCCTTAAGCAGCATTCTGACGTCACCTAGAATGATGCCTCAATACAAACGGAAAATGATTGACTTGAACTATTGGCTTAGTGTCTGGTGTCATTCCAGGGGGATCCAGTACCAGACAACCTGGGAAGAGATGATCGATGGACCATGATGCTTTGCCAGAGATGGCATGCATCTGTCTCACCTGGGCTTCTGGCAAAGGCTCTTGCCTCCCCCATAGTGCCTTTTTAGGAAAAGTCCTGAGGTTGGTAAAACCAACATAACAATTTCAATAAAACACAAATTAAAGGTCATGGTGCTAAATGCTAGGAGTCTAAACATGAAACTGCACTCTCTGCAAGCATTCTTAACCTTGGAAAATGCTGACATCTGTCACAGAAAACTGGTTCAAAGCTGCGGAGAGCACCCCAGCCTTACCTGGTTACTCATCCTATCATACATTCAGACTCCAAACTGTGAGCAGTAAAGCCAAAGAAGATGGAAATTCAGTATTCATTAAAGACGTACACACCTCCAGGCTGGTCAAACAGTATGACGCACAGTGCAGTTAACCATTGACAAGACCCCTATTCAAATCATAGCTAGCTACCTGCCCCCAAATCTAACTCAAGATGCCTGATCTGCCTATTTGGACCTGTTTGAATCGATTAAGATTCAACCCTTTACCCTGATCCTGGGTGACTTTAACTTCCCAAACATAGATTGGAAGAACTACTCATGTCAGAACACAAATGCCCAGAGATTCCTCGATTTTGTCAATGCAAATGCCTTGGAACAGCTAGTCGATACCCCCACATGAGGTGATAATATCTTGGACATGGAATTAACCAACATGAGTAACCACTGAAGCATCCCTATAGTATCATCCCCCCCCCCCCCCCGCTAAGATCCAACCATAAAGCTGTCACTTTCAAAGTCACCATCTCCCCCAACCTGCCTGTAACCAAGATTTAACATAAAACATTTCCAAAGCTGATTATAGCCTCCTGAGGGATGGTATAAACAGATTCACAGCCCCATCCCCCTCTGTAGGAGCTAGCATCAATATCCAAAACTACACCAAAGCACTATATGAGGATTTATATCGATGCATGGAATCAGGAATACTCAACAGGACTAAATCATCCTCCACAAGGAAGAGCAAACTTGTCTGGTGGACATCTGAAATAAATTCTAACAAAAGGAAAAAAATTGCTGTCCAAGACCAAGGAGGAGCAGGTGCCCAATTGGAAGCAATGTCTTCTTAGCCTGAACAAGCAAATAAGAGCAGTAGTAAAATCCTCCAAAGCAAACAAAAAGTCCAAATTGGCCACATTTACTAGACACAATCATAAGGCCTTCTTCATGTATGTCCACAACCTCAAAGGAAGCACCCAGATCTGTTCAGAACTGTTGGTCAAGGACACCACCTATACAAATGCCATAGATATAGCAAACGTGCTGGCTGACAAATTCAGCAAAAACGTCACCTCTCTGCCCCCCAGTCAGTAAATTAGGACACCCCCAGTACCTGCCCCCTTCCCCTCATATCTACGGAACAGGTCATCACTGCTCTCTCAAAGGCAAAAAAAATACAGCCTCCATGGGACCCGATAACATACCAGGCTGCATCCTACATGAACTCAGGCAGGAACTTGCAGCATCATTAGGTGCCCTATTCAGCCAAAGCCTGAGTACCAGCTTCCTCCAAGCTGAGTGGAGGACAGCCACGGTCATCTTTTTACACAAAGGTGGCCCATCCACCGATCTGGAAAATTATAGACCCATCAGCCTAACTAGCCTGATCTGCAAAGCCATGGAACAGATTATCATGGACCTCATTAACAAGGGCATTGGCAACCTCCAAACACTCAATCCCACACAGTTTGGCTTCATCAAGGGGAGGTCATGTCTGCTCAAATTTGGCCGACTTCTTTGAGACAGTCACCAAAGCCATGGATGAGGGGAAGACTGTGCACACCACCTACCTTGACCTGGCCAAAGCCTTTGACAGTATTCCCCACTCTGGCATAATAGACAAACTCTCTCAACTAGGCATCAATCCATATGTTACCAGATGGGTAGCAAACTGGCTCACTGATACAACCCACCTAGTCAAAATTGGGGAAGCCACCTCCAGCAGTAGACCCGTAAAAAGCGGCATACCCCAGGGTTCGGTCTTGAGGCCTCTGTTATTTAGGATATACTTTTCTGAGGTGCAAGCCCAAACCAGTGGGCTATGGCTGACCAAGATTTCAGATGACTTCAAATTGGGTGCTGTCATCAATTCCCCTAGTGATGTAGACATCCTCCAATAGGGTCTCACTCAGACAAATGACTGGTGCCAGAAATAGGGCCTCAAGCTGAATACCAAAAAATGCATCATCATCCCCTGTGGGGAGAGTGATGTCCCCACAAATTATCACATTAATAACAACATCCTAAGCATGCAATCAGTTATGAGGGATTTGGGCACCCAGGTTAATAGCAACCTAACTTTTAACCACCATGTTGCTTCCATTGTATGGAAAGCCTTCTATCTGGCCCATCTCATAAATAAGGGCATCTCATCCATGGACAAGGAGGTCATAACATCCCTGTATTCTTCCCTTATAAGGCCCATTATTGAGTACAATGCCCTTTCGACATGTACCTCACAAAGCACATGCAGCAGCTGGTGAGACCACAGAGGTTCCTCACCAGGAGAATCCAGGACCTTAAACCTCTACCATACACAGATAGGCTACAAGCCCTAGCCCATTTTCATACAGACTCCTCAGAGATGACCTCTGTCTGGCATACAAGGTGATCATGGACCCCACCTTGATGGGACTGCTGCATATCCGCAAGTCAAGCTCCACTCGAGTAACTTGATCGCACGGCCTCAACCTGGTCTGTGACATCAACAGGACTTGTTGGCGGGACAGATGTGTCCCAGAGACTTCCCCATCTATGGAAATGACTCCCTCTCCACGTCAAGCAAAGTACCTCTTAACCCCTTTTTTAAGCACAACCTGGATAACTGGATGGGAAACAGAAAATATACCCTTGGGATTCCACCCATTTCCCTGCTGGACAAGGGGCATCGGGTGCTGACTTGTCTAAACATAGGCTAAACTCTTGGCTAGGCTTATAAGGGCCTCAGGGCCAATAGCCTAGTAACATCCTATGATGTGTGTGCGTATATATATACACACACACACACACACATTTAAATACAAATTATATAAAAAGGTATTGCTCAGAAGTTCCAACTGTTGTGTGTGGTTGATGTCAGTAAATATAAAGCAATTTTCTTAATTCTAAGAGTAAAAAGACAAATGTCTACAAGCATTGAGACAGGTATGCAAGGCTGATTGTTAGAAAGAAATACTGAAATGAGTGGACTGAGTGTGGAATTTAAAATTATATACTGGTGTAATGCGTATGGTACTTTTAAAACTCTGAATCTGTTTGCACTCAGAACGTAGTATGTACACTGTTGACATATTTAGATTACTTCTATTACATTTCCTTGACAACTGCTCAAGAAATCAACCCCATGAAAAAAATGCAGGCATTTATTGCAAACACACTAACTGCCCCCCCCCCAAACTCTATGTGGGAGCAACTACCCAACACACCTCTGGACTTTTGTACACCATCTCCATGGATACAAAAATCTGAAGAATGATGAAATCTCCTAAAAGAAAAGAATTACTGATAGCACAGGTGACTTACTGTAGAAAAGAGCAACTGAGGAGTTCAGCGTTGGTTTTGTGGTTAGTGGTAAGATAAGGAGAATAGGAGCAACCATTCAGGCTACCAGGTTGCACCATTAGGTTAGTAACTACTGATGTCTGTAGATGAATAAAAGGCTTTGCCCCCCACATAATGTGTACTAACCATAATGATAACCCTTCTCTGTCTCCTAATCCCAACCCAATGCATTCCATTTCCATAACACTATCTCTATATAAGACATTCAGATCGCATACAGTGGCAGACACAACAATTAGTTTAACCCTAATCCACAAATAATCATACACAGCTTTGATCCCTAATGCTAAAATTTCTGACATATCTGAAAGCTTTGCCATTGAAATCCCAAACTTACACTTACCTTGCTCAGCTATGGCTGAGAGGTGAGCAACATCAAAATATGTCATTACAGAATTGTACCAACATATTGTCTTATCATATATATATATATATATATATATATATATATATATATATATATATATATATATATATATATATATATATATATATATATATATATATATATATATATATATACATACATACACACACACACACACACACACACACACACACACACACACAATCATTAACTGAACCATAATTTATTGTGTGTGGTACATCAAAACAACATTTCTTTATTTAACATTTGTTTACCAGGAAAGTCCGACTTGGAATGAAGCCAATTTTCAGCAGAGGCCCGGGGAGAAACACTCCAGATGCAGATCTTTCTAAAGTGGTAGGAAACCAGAGTACCCAGAGAAAACCCATACAAATGCAGGGAGGACATGCAGACTCCCCACAGAAGGCACCCCAGCTGAGAATTGAACCGGAGAACCTCTTGCTGTGAGGCGACAATGCTACTGCTGCACCACTGGCCCGTCCATTTCTTGTATATCAAATAGCCACTATGCCACAATGAACTATCCCTGCATAGAAACCCCATTCCACACAATGGGATAGGTTATGGGACTGGGATAACCCATTTGCATTGATGTAAATTGTTAGGCCAAAGTCTGATAAAAAAATGAAATGGCTGTAGTGTCAAAGCTCACCTACCTAACTTAGTACTGTTTCTACAGCCACTGTTGGTTTCATGATCAGTTGCCAGATTGAAACTGTGCCCTAATCAATAATTCTGTAAACTCACGCAATATCAGGAGATTCTCAGTGTTCATCATTCTCATTGCTGCAGTAGCTCATTGGCTATATTGTATGTATCCTGCCTAGGATACAACAACTGGCAGTCAATCACAAAGCTCTGGCTTCCTTCCACACCTTCACTCTAATTGCTGATTGTTCAGCCCAAAGGAAAGGAGGGAAATCAGCAGTCATTTTGAAGAGAAACTCAGTACTTTCTGGCCTCCTTTAAAGGAAACAGTTCTGAGGTTCCACAGCAGCAGCAACTGGCCTTAAATCTTTATTTCTAGCAGGTAAGTCCCCATAGGGAAACCCTTCCACACAGAAGCTGTTGCACTTAAACAACATTTTTTTTATTTTATTTAGTGACTAAAAAATGTATTTCCTCTTTAAGAAACCCAATATTTCTCAATATTTGAAGTTTCCTGTCAGGAATGGATATTTTCATCCAAGGCCTGATTTAGTGACTTGGGGCTATTTTTCTGTTAAAAGTGTATTGCTTATGTAAACTTTTAATATTTTTTTAAGAATGTAAGGATCTGGAAGCGTTTTAAAATGGGAAGAAAAAAAGTAATGTTTTTAGTGCTTATTTATACTTTGTGACAATTTGCCTGTTAATTTTTCTGTCAGGACACTCTGTATAGAGCTGCTTTGCTTCTAAAAGAATCAACTGCATTTTTCTGATGCTTTTTACATAAAAGGGGACTGTGGAAGGCAGTGCAAGTCTGTGTGTGTGCTGCTTGTTCTGGAACCTCTTACTGGCATTCAGACCTCTTCCTTGGCTGCAGTATGGATACTTACTCCATTTCTGCTGGCTCTTCTCCTGTTGTACCTAAAAAGGAGAAATATCAAAATAAAGAGCCCCTGCCACCACAGCAGTCTCAGTCAGTGCCTCAGCCACGAGTGAATTAGCCTGTAGTGGCCAACTGGTGTTACTCAGAATGCTCACTTGCATCTCTGTGTTCCTCTGGTTTTAGTACTTAGAGCTACCATGGGCAGGGATTCAGCCACATTCTCTGGCTGCTCCAGTGTCCAATGCAGATATGGGAAAACCATCTTCTTTGGATCTGGGAGACTATCCTAGGTATGCTTCTCAGGGTAACTGTGGAAACTGACCTCTTGATAGGACTAAAATGCCACATCTGAGTCAGTTTTGTACCAGGGTGTTACCTGCAAAATAAAAACAAAGCATTACATGGTACCGGTTAGAAAAATATGATTTCCTTACCTTAGCCAGACAATTATTACAGGCTGCTAATCCTGGTGCTCAGAAATCCTTACCCAAGGACAATGTCAGTAAAAAAATAAATAAATTCCTGAGAAAAAAATTGTTAGATGATTCTAACAGACAGAGGCAACACCTCTGTTCCTGTAGATTCTCAGGCACATAACCAATTCTGAGGAAATTGGTCCTCTCCACTTGCTTTGGAGGAATTTTCTGTCATATTAATTTCCAGGATAAATGAGGTTTGTGTGTGGGAACAAGTGGATGTTCCCCGTGAACTGAGGAGCCATTATATGTTGTACATGAATACATCTTACTCTACACACATCACTCTGTTTTTGCCAGCCTTGGGGGATGTGTTTAATGATGACTGCTACAATCTTGTTAATCTATAGTCCCCAAAAAGGTGGACAGACTGTATAAAATACCTCAAAACAAAAGGTTTGTTTTCTTATTGTAAATTAGATCCAGCTCCCATATCTACTGCTTTGTCAGCTGGAAACAGACTCTCAGTCAATACCAAACCCTCCCCTGTGGACAAATAAGGGAAGGTATTGGACATATTTGGTAATAGAATTTTTCTTAACTACAAGGCACGTATGTGGAAGTTTATTTTGTTTTATGCAGCCAGAGAATACTCCACACTTCCTTCAGAGGATGGCTCCTTTCTGAATTCTATTGTTTCTTTAAGTATGTAAACATGCTTTGAAGATTGTGTATGATTATGAAGATGGTGTGTTTTGGACCACTGCTACAGTTTTGGGAAGATATGCCTGGGTATGTAACCAAATGTTTGCTGTTGAAGTAAAGTTTGAAGTTTTGAATTCTGTATTAGATAAGGATGTTTTCTTTTGTCTCTTCGGCTATTCAAGTACTCAAACAGTTTGATGAAAAATGAAAGTTAATTTTTTTTGGGGGGGGGTACTTTTTCAAGCCCCCCTCCATACAAATCTCCCAAATCCTCTTTTCCTTTTTAAAAACCAAAACAAGCAATCCCTGACAACTCAAGGAAAACAGGGAGAGGGAAAAAGAGAGATGGCAGGAGAGAGAAAAAAAACAAGAAACAATTATCTTTTTTTCCCAGAAAAGGGAAGTCTAATACTTCAGAATGATCTCCCGTGCTCTCCACTCATATTTCCATCTCTCAAAATCTGTCCTAGAAACTGTGTCTTTAAATACCCCTTCACAACAGACTCTTGCTGCTAAAATTGGCTCAGAAGGGTTACAACTGGCACTGGATACAAATATCTCCTTTCAGGGGAATACCTTCCCATCCTCCGAATCAGAGTTTTTTCATCAGGTTTTCAGTACTTACTCATCCTAGGGGGTTATAGAATTAGTGCCTTTAGACCAAAGGGGAAAAGGCTTCCATTCCAGAGTGTTTCTGGTAGTAAAGAAAGATATTCCATGGAGACTAGTTCTAGATCTTTTCTTTTTCAATCTGTAGGTGAAAGTACAATTCAAAATGCTGACCCTTCATACTTTAATTCCCCCTTTGTTGGTCATGGTAAATTTGACCTAAAGGATGTCTAATCACCACATACCACATACCTATAGCCACAGGTGTCAAGAAATTGCTTAGATTCTCTGGGTCTTGTCACATTATCTATTTTTTCCACATTACCCTTTGGGTTATCTACAGCTCCAAGGGTGTTTACAAAGTGTCTATCTCCAGTGATAGCTCAATGGAGACTACAGGGCATTTACATATATCCTTATTTAGATGACTTGCTTATCTTTACAACATCTCTTCCCAGGATGTTAAGACTCCTTAACTTTAGTTTCAATCTCTGTTTTACCAATCTGGGATTCCATATATATGTACAAAAATCCTCCTTGGCTCAGTCACACAGGGTTCTTACACAGGAGAAAATGTTTTTTTTTTATCTAGAAACTTTCCCAAGCTTGTCCAGTCAGTCTCAGACTTTGGAAACAGAATGAGGATCCTATGGTTCATAACTCCTATGATTCCCATGTCATGTACATGTCAAGCAGAGCGCCTCTTTGGCCCTCTTCAAAGGGACCTTGACGATTGGATGGGAGAAAGGAAATTCACGCCGGGGATCATGTAAGTCACCCTGCTAGACAGGGGTCCAGGGTAGTAAATAGTGTGGGAAGAAATAGCCAGGGAATTGTTATGGTTAGGCTTGTATAGACCCTAGGGCCGATAGCCTAGTACAAATCTATGAACCTCTCGCCAGATCACATACGAAAAAAAAAAAAAGACACACACACAGCATATGGACCCAAAATCTTTATCCTCTGGAATTTCAGATTTCAGTTTTGGACTCTGCCAAAAAGGACCTGCAATAGTGGAGACAGTAAATGGCTCTAAATCCATGTCTCCTCTTTTTTTCTTTGATCGCAAGCCAGTCTGCAACTACACATACCTCAGATTTTGTTTGCGGAATAGTTTCTATGGGGGTGAAGGTGCAAGGCCTATGAATGCCTCAGACAGACCAAAGCACATAAATCTCAATGAGACGCTTGCTGTGATCCATGCCCTGAAAGCTCTTCATCTATGGTTCCCTGGACCTCTTTGATGGCTTGGGGGTAGCTCTACAGCACTCTTTAACCCTCTGAGCTTCTTATAATCCTTCAGATCACAATATAGTGGCAGACATGCTCAACAGGACCAGAACAGACCCTCAAAAAATGGAAACTGAATCAGGGTGTCTTTCAAGAGTTGATCTAGTTATGGGGAACAGCTCAAATACATCTGTTTACCTCCTTTCAAAGTACACTGAACAAATTCTGGTCTAGGTCTCCTTGCAAAGATGCCTGGAATTTTCAATCCTGTGGTCAAGAATGGTCTTTTATGCATTTCCAATTTAAAGATTCAGAAGGACTTTCTGAAAATCATTATGGCAACTACCTTTCAGCCCAGACTACACTGGTTCTCCCTTCTTATGAAATTAGCCAAGGGCAACTACCACAAACTTCCTCACAGACTGGACCTACTCACATAACATTGGGGGGGGGGGTTAATACACCCCAGTCTTAAACAACTTCAACTAACTACCTGGATGACTTAATTTTGACTGCTTTTAGGTACCTCTTTTATGAGGATGTGCAGCAGGTACTAAAGTAGGGAAGAAAACCTGCTACTACGAAATCTTATACTGGCAAATGGAAAATATATTCTAGTTGGTGCCTGGATGATAACCACAGTTGCATAAGGGATTATGTAGCACTGGTTCTAAAATATTTTTAGAGTTACTTTCCTCTAGCCTGTCTTATTCCTCTATAAAGATACAGCTTGCAGCCATTTCAGCATGTCTACCCATGGATCCTCCCCTTTCTTCTCTATTTTTTTGGCAAAACAGTTTCTGAAAGGGAGAAAACAGGTGGCTCCTTCTTGGGATTGCAACTTTGTGTTGGAAAAGTTAGTTAGGTCTCCCTTTGAACAAGATTATCAGGTGCATTTAAAGTTCATCACATGGAAGACTGTATTCCTTATTCTTCTGACATCTGCAAGAATTAAGAGTATCTGTGTTGCAAGCACTCATGGTGGGTGAACCCCATTCTGGTCTTCCATAGAGGCAGGGTCTCATTAAGAACAAATCCCTCATTTATGACCAATGTTGTTTCAAGTGTACTTTGAATCAAATCATTAATATCTTTGTGTTTTATTCAGATCCTCAAAACAAGGGGAAAAGGATTTTGCATCTGGCTCAATACTATCTTGACAGATCAGATGTTTAATTCTTATGATGGGAGAAAGAAGGGACAACTCATGTCAAAATGGACTATATTTAGGTGGTTTTCCTCAGCTATTGCCTTTTGCTGTACCCATCATGATAAATCAGTTGCAGACAGTATCAAGGCACATTCTACTAGAGCCTTTGCATCCATGATGGCATAGCGGAAAGGGCTAAACCGTAGATGGATTCTAGAGGTAGCAGCTTTGGTCCTCTGTACACACTTTTACAAAGCATTACAAAAAGGATTCATTTTCCAGGTCCAGTTATACAGTACAGTTGTGCAAGCTGCACTTAACATTATATGCTCAAATTCTTCACTGCTGCAATAGCCACATTGTCAACACCTCCAAACTCTTATATATAGGTCAGGTACATTTTCAAACTAGAGAAGTTGTGAACAATAACAGCTGAAGGAAACTATCTGGGAGATAAAGAGGGCAAGTGTCAAGTGAGATAAGACGATCCTTCCAACAGAACAAAGTAGTTCAAGATTACTTGATTTGAAGGGATACTTCAGAGCTACATGGTTAAGGTCCATATACCTAACACAAGCAAAAAGCTAGAATTCAAAGTGAAAAGGGTTATGATGAAATGGGGAATGTGGGATTTTGGATGCAGATCCTTAAACAGAATAACAGTCACACAGATTATATTCATAAAGTAGCAGAACGTATTATAACAACTAAGCCAGCACGAGAATGAACTAAGTTTTTGCTGATGGGGATTACTGCAATTAATCATACAAAGAATAGGCAAGAGGTGACTGGAAATTATTGGAAGCAATTAAAATTATTGGAAGCAATTAACTAGAAAGGGAAAGATAATAGAATAGGAAGAGACCAAGAAGACGTTTGGACTGCAGGTTAGAGACTGCCTTCTCTATCACGGATTGATAAGAGTATAGGCAAAGAGAAAGGGACTGGGGAATCCTAAGTGCTTATGTAGCGTTTTTAGTTTAATCTACAACAGAAGCTGTTAAAAAAGGGATGGCATATAAAATATTGCATGATAACTATAGGAATCACAGGAGGTTAGAAGAGATTGGGAAGAGGGCCTGGATTAGCGATTCACAAGGACATAATGGTAGGACTTGTGTATGGCTCCCAAGTATGCAACAAATCTAGAAGCTTTAGGATTTTTGCTTGGAAGTATCTGCGTAGGTATTTTTACACCCCGAGCAGACTCCAAAGAATTTTTCCTCAGGCAGACGGCAAATGCTGGAGGTGTGATGGAGAAAAAAGAGGTAACTGGGAACATATGTTTTGTGAGTGTAGAGTTGGCAGATTAAAACTGCCTACAGAGTACTCTGTCAGAAATATTGGGTGAGCAAATTTGAGTTGGGATACAAGATCTCAATTGCTTAGACATAGTAAAGCTTTGCTAAGGTCAATTCTGGTGGCTTTCAAAAATGCAGTTACTAGAAAATAAAAACCAAAAGTCTAAACCAACTATATTTGAAGTAATGAATACTGTTAACAAAAATAGAAGAACTGCAGGTGGGATCTTTAGAAAAGGCTAGGAGCAAATTACATAGAAAAAAAAATGATATTGTGGGAACAATACATGCAGAAAAATGTTTTGGAGGAAAAGTGAGATTTAAGTGAAAGCAGGAATTGAGCAATTTATGTAATGTTGATTGATTATCTGATGTATACAGTTTGTGACTAGAAACATTTGATTATCTGATGTATACAGTTTGTGACTAGAAACATTTTATATATATATATATATATATATATATATATATATATATATACACATATATATATATATATATATATATACACACACACACACACACTTTATTTATATATATATATATATATATATATATATACACACACACACACACACACACATTTTAAATTATATATATATATATATATATATATATATATATATATATATATATTATCTTATCGAATTAGCACATTGCCAAAATTTATATGATCAAGACGAGGAGTTCAGGAAACCTACCCTTTTCCTCACTGTAGTGCGATCTCGGAGTTAGTATATATAATTTGCAGGGGTGTGGGGGGCGCTGTGGGGCTTGCCTCCCTGCAAAAAAATGGAGAAAAAATGGGCATACCTGTAAATTATATATACCAAGTCCAAGATCACACTGGAGTAAAAGGGTAGGTTTCCCAATCCTGACTGTACCGCGATTTGCATTTAAAATACATACCTAGTTTGAAGTTCTAATTTCCGATGTGAAGTCTCATTCTGTTGAGCTTTCGAACTTCTTGTCTTGATCATGTAAATTCCGGTGATGTGGTAATAAGTGGGGAAAGCGAGAAATGTAAAAATATGAAACAGATATTCCTGAAAGACTGTTAGGAGGCAACAGACCTTAAAAGAATTTTTAAGAACCAGAATTTCCTACTGATCTAGCTTACTTGGAACTTCAAAAAGAGTAACTTAGTAATCCTACACTGATGGCTGCTTGCATTCTCTCAAAGCAGTGACTATTTACAAGTTGAAATCTAGATCCTTTCCTATTACATTCTCAAAAAACATGGTCCCAAGTAGCCCTATCTTTCCTATAACACCTCCAACAATCACAGTCTACCAGTCTGCTTAGTGTATAAAAAAATATAAAAACAGTTTCATGCAAAAACTGTAAACCTTCCAGATTTTTTGAATACCCGGAAGCCATACAGATATCTCATTATGTCTTTGCATAGTGCCATTCCATTCTCTTTTCCAGCCTTTTCTTATTGAGTCTTATAGTTATAATGCATTATTTTATATACACTCTACTATTTTCCATTTACTATATAACTCAGCCAGACTTGATATTTAATTTAACACTCCCCTACCTCTTTCTCTTTGCATATACTCTGTTATCAAACCCTGGAAAGGAAGGCAGTCTCTAAACCTGCAGTCCAAATTTCTGCTTGGCCTCATCCCACTTTATGACTTTTCCCTCCTTTAGTTATTTGTTACTACTACCTTGGTTCTTTTGCCAATTTTCTCCAATAAATTCAAGCCATCTCTTGCCTATGTTGTCAGTGGTGCAACAGGTAACACACTCTCCTTTGGAGCAGAAGGCTGTAGGTTCTATTTCCACACCAGGTTGATTGATTACCGACACTGCAGAGCAGCGTAAGGTGGGTACTGCACTCTTTGAGTGTGTCATCCTTCAGATGAGACATTAATCTGAGGCCCCATCTGCTTGAGCTGGTGGTAGCTCATATGGATGCAAGAGATCCAATGGCTTGTATCGAAAAGAGAAAGGAAAGTTCCCCAATGCCCTGCCAAATTTTCCCCAATAGTATAAATACCACCTCAGGTCTGCCCTAACAAAAGCCTTGTGGGACTAAGCCAGTCAGCAACAGATAAATAATAAAATGTTCTAGGCCCCTACTGTCAGTCATTCCTTTTGGGAAAATCTCTCAATTCCTGTGTTGGCTTAGCTCTCAAAACACTTTTGGATACATTATAAAAAACATTCTGTATGGCTGTTATTGTTCTCTTTAAAGGGCCTATACCCAGTCCTACTCTCTCCTTATTTTATAACCCCCCCTTCAATATAATTTATTTCCACTTTGATTTGTAGTCATCTGCCTGTGTTAAGCATTTGAGCCTTAACTGTGTAGCTCTAAATGATCCCTTCATAGCTGGCAATCGTAAACTACCTTGTTCTGTGGGGAGATACAAGTTATCCTTTTTAAATTGTGTCCTCTCTCTGTCCCAAATAAATTCTTTCAATTATTAATGGTTTCATAGCTTCTTCTCTGGTCGATAAAGGTATGTCTGATCTGTATATAGTATTAAGTGGACCAGAAAACAGTGTTTGTAGATTACTATCATAGGAAAGTACTAGGCTAGCTGCCCTTGCGGGCTATTTTAAGCCTAGCCAATTTCCCTTTTTATGCTCAAATTAATCTATCCCATTTGGTTAGAGATTGGCCTTACCCATCCCATGGTTGATAATTTCATATTTTCCCTAATGAGAATAAATGGGATCATACCATAGATAATTTTGGAGAACTCATACATAGGATAAAGCATTTAGGGGCTGTGCCTGTCCATTAGCAGTACGACTCCAGTCCTGGGGTAAATTTTTGTTTCCCATCCATAGATCCAAGCTGAGCTTGGATATGGACAGAGATGAACTTTGTTTTATGTAAATGAAGTGTCTGTTCCATAGTAGCAGTATCTTCTGCGAGATATACCAGTCCTTCCAAATCCATTCTGTTGATGTTACAGAAGATATTTATATCCCCAGATTAAGTATTTCTGATGTCATCTGACTTGTTGATGTGCAGTAAATCCATCAGTATTAGGTCAACGGATGACTTGTATGCCAGAATAAGGTCACCACTTAGCAGTCTGTAGGATACAGAGTATAGTGACAGGGCTTTAAGTTGGTCCACATGGGACAGGTTGTTTAGGCCTTGTATCCTTTTAGTAATGTGTCTCTGTAGGCATTCCAGTTGTTGCACGAGTATGGACAGGTACATGACAAAGGGGGATTATATTCAATGATTGGCCTAATGAGGAAGAAGTAAAGGGGGACAGTGACATCCCTAGATCTAGACACAATCCCTTTGTTTATAAACTGTGCAATATAGAAGGACTTTCTTACAACAATGGATACATGTCATTCAAATGTTATGTAACTGTCTGCATCAGTTCCTACATCCCGAATGACTTGGTCAACTCTTAGAGGCATGTTGTTAATGTGGTAGTTCCCTGGGATAACAGACTTCCCTAAGAATACAATAATGCATTTTTTTGGCATTTAGTTTCAGTCTATGATTTTGGTACCAGTTATTTATTTGGGGCAAACCTTCCTGCAGGATGCCTAAGTCATTTGAGGTTTCAATGACTGCTCCCAGCTTATAGCTATTTGCAAACTTAAGTCAGCCAGAGCCCGCTGGTATAGTTTCATAGGTATATATATCAGGCTAACCACTACCCGGGTCTTTACAACCCTAGCTGTTCAATCCAACCTAGCTGTGTCCCTATGCAGCATGGGCATTTATTAGGAGGGGTTATGTTAGGAAGCTTCTAGAGTTTATGTGGTGGGTATGTTACTTTGGGCATTATTGTCTGCCTCTATCCGATATGGGGGCCTGACCTGGGGGTGAATTTATGATTTTCCATACATTGGTTAAGGATACTCTTAAATAGGGTAAGGGATGGACTCTGCTTCACATGCATGGGGATTCTCTGAAACAACTGTCTCAGTCCTGCACAACAGTATCATACATTGGCCTTTACTTCAGAAAAGCAGATGCATTAAGAGTGAGGCATACAGAGAAGGAAACATGTTAGTGTGTGTACTTCATTTCTAATATATTTTCATTACAAGAATGGGTCCGGAGTGTTTTTCAGTATGTATCTGATGATTTACTTCCTGCCTAATATTAGGAACTGCCAACATGGCAGAAATGTAGAAAGTTATGTGCTTTATACACAGTTTGATTATGGAATTCGGAATTCATGCCTACTATGCAAAGTTATAAACAAGAAGTCAAGAGACCTTAGCAAAATGAATGCAGTAATGTTCAATTTTAGTTGGTGAGTGGTTGTTGTAGGATTGTTATAGTAATCTTTTAAATCAAATATAGTATTATGATTCTACTGTTAAGGAGACAGGACGTTGATTTCCTAGTCTCCCACATATACGTGTTTCTCTTTACAATAAAGGAGACTATTACTCTCTGCTGAACTGTCGTGTGAATGTTATTGGGCACCTTAACAGTCTGGTGCCACGTCTACTCAAGATTTCTGCTCCATTTGTGTGCTGCATTAGAAATTGCCATTGGGCCCAAACAGGATGTGTTTTTCTGTTAGGCAAATTTCTCATGGATCAATATGTATTTTTAAATCTCAGCAGAGTTTAAAGTCTCTAGAAGTAAGCTTTACTAAAATTTCTTCACTAGTTTCAATTGAATATCAGCGGGTAAACTGTATGCATCTGGAAAAGTGGATGAATGTCTGTTC
This sequence comes from Protopterus annectens, assembly GCF_019279795.1. Taxonomy (NCBI): domain Eukaryota; kingdom Metazoa; phylum Chordata; order Ceratodontiformes; family Protopteridae; genus Protopterus; species Protopterus annectens. The sequence continues at coordinate 655,277,920 of NC_056729.1, read as the reverse complement.
ACCCATACTAACAGCAATAAGTTTAACTGTGTGTTAGCAGGGTTTAATCAATATGTACAAGGAACAAGTCTCCTTCTCAGGAGTGAGAGTGGGTTCTAATCAAATATATCAAGAACAGGCGAGGCTCGCCACAGCAAAAAAGTAACAACACGTTTAATAAGCTTTCACGTCTAACGCTTCAAAGTAGACACTTAGAATGTCACGCCTTACCACTAATGATGAAAGTTATAGTATGAAACAAGATATGTTGGCTGATAATCGTTCATCAAGGGGATATAGTAAAAAAGAAATAGAAGGGGTATATCAAGTGAATAAATCTATGAGAAAAGGAAAAGGCAAACCCTTCCTATATAAGAACCAGGGCAACACTGATAGTGTTAACAATAGTTAGCAACGAGCTAAAGTAAATAGGATGATAATCCCCTATTTTAATAAGAATTTAAAGATTAAAGATGTCATTAGTAAAAACTGGGGTATTTTAACCACTGATGATAGGATTGCTGAGATAGTGGGATCAAGACCCAGTTTCTCACATAAAAACACAAAATCATTGAAGAGATTGTTGTGCTATGAAAATAATTTGAAGGGATCAGTTCTGTCCAGCAGACAAGGCACCTTCCCTTGCAGAGGGTGCAACCAATGTGCTTACATGTCTGGTAGTAGCTGTTTTATACATCCAGATACAGGTAATGAATATAGATTTAACTTCTATGCCGATTGTAAATCCAGAGATTTAGTATATTTGGCTGTCTGTCAGACATGCTGGTGTTTTTATATAGGAAAAACAAATAGGAGTCTCAGAGAACGCGTCAGAGAACATGTATATGCGATCAATAGAGAGGATGATCACAATGCATTAGCTCGACATGCCCTGGATGTAGGGACGCTACACAAGTTTAAATTCAGTGTTTTAGAACTGGTCAAGAAAACTGAGAGACTAGGGGATATCAGGAATCGTACTGAGGAATGTGAGAATAGGTGGATACTTAAACTTCAGGGCCACAAGGGACATGGACTCAATGAGAAGGTGACTTTAAAACCTTTTCTAGCAGCACGCCCCTATGTACATTAGATTTATAAATACATATGTTTTAGTTCATACAATGTTTTAGATGTTATAGCGGTGATTTTGTTTAAAAAAAAAAAACTTTTTCTAACAGTATGTCCCTATTTATATTAAATTTGCAAATTTATGTGTATATGTTGTAGTTAATAGAATGTCTTAGGTGTTCTATATATTTTTATGAACATACATTTTTGTTCTGTGCTTTTAAAATATTCTAATGAGATAATATGTGATGTAATTAAGTTGGTTATGATTGGTTCATATCTGTATGTAATGCTATATCTGTATGTAATGCTATTTAAATGAATTGTGGCTTAGTGCAGTTGTTTAAAGTCTGAAGAAGCGTTAGATAGACATGAAAGCGCTTACTTTATACTGCAGTGATTAAACGTGTTTTTACTTTTTTGCTGTGGCGAGCCTCATCTGTTCTTGATATATTTAATTTTGTTCTGAAGAGGCTCCTCATCCAGGACTGTTTGGTTGTAGTTCTAATCAAATATAAAGCAAATGAACACAGAAGATTCCTTCACTGGGAATGTGAGTGAAACTAATTAAATTAATTATAGTCCATTAGTCCCTTAGTATGAGAGTGGGTTTTTATAATTGGCACCAGCACAAATGGTTTAAAAAGAGAGTATGAGACACCAGGCATGTATATGTTTAATAGATGTGGAAGAGGCAGCTATAGTTATTTGATAACAAAGGTCTGAGCTTACTAAAAATTATAGCGTTTTTTAGAGTTTCTGGAAAAATGTATTTTTGATAAGAAAGCTTTAGAAAATCTAAAAAATAAACTGAAACAGAAAGGATACTAGCCTTCTGTTGGTTAGCTTTTAATGACCAGCAAAAAGTTAAAAAAAAGGAATCTGTAGTTAGAAGCTTAAAATATAATTCAGTGAGATTAAAATGACAACTGCAGGCTGCTAATAAAACAATACATTACAAAAATATGTGCTGATGAGAATCACATTACTGGGGTATCTCCACTAAGACAATCAGAAAAGTTGTTAGTCTCACATCCAGAATCAGACGATGACTGGCCTCTGTTACCTTCCGCACCTCCTTCACCTTACAACTCACCTGTACCTCAAGAAGCTGACAGCTGACCCTTCCCAAGACGGCAGGTGGAGGTAAATGTTGCGGAAATGACTGCCACTTCCCCCAACACAGCAGAGTTACTTCCACCACTTCTAATCACCCTTCTGTGTTGGTTTAAAACACTAGGCTCTGTCAACAATGACATTCAATGCCCACAGTAACACCATCAGATCAAATGATAATGCATTTAGCTAATAAAGGGAATCAAATGTATCATAAACAAATATGGGGATACTGCTAAACATGTGAGAAAATGGAAAATATTTCTAATAAAAAAAACCTGTCATCAAAAACTAACAATTTGACCAAGATCAAGGACATTACCCAGTTTCCAATCATTATAGCTGGGGAAGAATATATCAGTGGACATCCCCTGCTAAGCAAAATGCAGGAAAAGAGTTTCTGGGCCTCCTACCAATTCTGAAGTACCTCCTACACGAATGTACCCTTTATGAGAAGTAACAAATCCAGCAGCAGCTAGAGATAATGAGGCTGAACTCACCATAAGAGTAGTACGACCATGGACTGCAGTACATTTTCAAACCATTGTAGATTCTCTCCCTCCTATTTGAAAGTATTCAGCAAAATATGCAAAAAATCTTAAAAGGACATTTACAGTTGCAAAACCCTACTACTGAAGGCCTGAAAGCAGTATTAAAAGCCTCCATACCCCCTGGTATTTTCAGAAGGATATGGGGGAATAAAACTGAATATAGGTGATAACATTCCAAAGCACACAGATGATGGATTTCTAGCTGCTAGAAGCAACTTATTAAAATCCATTACTACAGCATGCCTCCAAACCCTTAAATGGACAAGAATTAAAGCTATCATACAGAAGGAGTGAGTCTACTGATGCCTAGTTATAACGTAAGACAGATGCATTTGAAGCCTACTTACATCCTGGGCCTACAGAAGGTGCAGCAGCCAGTGGGTTGTCAGCAGCTTTGGTGTCAGACACCTTGTTATCACCTACACAAGACATATCTCTCAGCCTTTTAGAGAAAGGAATCTGGACAAAGCTATTAATAAAAGTGGGACAGAGGCCCAAAAATAGGAACTATTTTAAATATTGCTCTTGCAAACTTAGAAAGTTGATAGAACAACAGGTTTTGCATAAGCATGGATTTTCTGAAGGGTATGAAGTCTGAAACCCAAACATCTGTCATATTTTCCAACTTATGTTTTTAATGATTTGCTACTAATTTGCCAGAAAACCACAATTTTTTTAAAAACGGACTAAAAATATGAGACAAAATTCTGGACATTATGCAAAAATGTGTACAGTTGAGAGGTATGATACAAGAACAGATTATAAATGCCTATTTGAATTAGCCAAGTTTAAGTATTCATGAAATTGTGAATCAAGCACAGTATGTAGCAGACAACATACTTAGGATAGAAATAAAAGAAAAAAAGTTAGACATCCAGCTCCAACAGCTCAATAACAAGAACGGGAAGAAGAAATTGCTGGGGAAGAGAAGATTCAGATTTTTCTCTGCAACCCCCCTGGACAATATTAGCAAAATTATTATCCCCCTGCCTTACCAGAATCACCATAAGATGTACCATGTTTAACACTTGGATTCATTGTAAACAAACTGGACATTGGAGAAATGAGTGTGCATTAATTGAACCGCAAGCAAGTTCACTAAATGTTTAAGTAGCACAGCAGACCGAAAGAAACTCTCCTGCGTGGAATACTGCTTTGCAGCCACCAACATGGCAGCAAAATCATTAGGACATCCAGAAGCAGGAACGATGGCTACTTCCCTAGGTACCAATTAACCAAAATGGTCATTTTGTCAATGTTGTAGTGCAAAATTTGTCTGTTTTGTTTCTTGTTGATACAGGAGCTACTAGATCTAAGATTACTTCAGAAAATGCTGAACACATTCCTATTCTTGAAACAAAGCCTGTTCCTATTCAGACTGGTCCACTACAAGATCAGCATGCTTTTACTGAAGGAAATTCTGTCCATTTAAGTCTGTCAAGCAGAGATTTATTGTTTAAATTGAAATGTACCATCTATTGCATGGTATATTTCTAGACATTCTTAATGAATCTTTAGGATTACACTCAAATATCATCTGTATAGATGGATACCCCTTTTGCTATTTTAATATTAGAGGAAAAAGAAAATACAGGTATGGGGTATGGAGTAATTAGATTTATCCCCTCCACAGCTCTGGACTACTCATGAAAATGAGGTAGGGCACATAAGAAATGCAGAATCAGCAGGTATAACATTAAAACCTTGCGAGTGCCTTCTATGGTAGTTCAGCATCCTTCGTTGGTAAAAGTAGAAAAAGGGACTGAACCGGTTATTTCTGCCTTGTTACAATAAGGTAGCATTATCCCAACTCGCAGTCCTTGTAACACTCCTATTTCACCAGTTAATAAACCAGGAAAAATACATACAGATTCATAAAAGATTTACATGCAGTGAATGCAGTAGTAGTACCAACATTTCCAGATGTTCTTAATCTTGCAATGATACTGAGTTCTGTTCTATCAGATGCCACAACTTTCTCAGTGATAGATATTTCATCTGCTTTCTTCTCTATCCCTATACATCCAGATGGCCAATATCTGTTTGCATTTACATAAAAACAATAGTACTCTTGGACTAGATTGCCACAAAGGTATGTAGACTCTCTCACCCTTTTCTCTAGAAAATTGAAAAATGTTAAGAGACTTTAAACAGAATACTATTTTTCATTTGCTTCAGTTAGCAGAATTAAAATTCAAAGTCAATAAATACAAACTGCAGTTATGGACAGACTGCACTGTCTTATGTTCATACTATGTTTTGCGGCAAATGAATGAAACTAAATTTTTCTGGCACTTTTCCGTTAAACCCCTACCAGTTCGCGCTGCTGTATTTTGCTGGTATTTCAGTACCGGACACAAGTTTATGGGTGACAACTACTTCTGTACAACCGACTGACAAGAGTCTATTGTCATGTTAGGTGTACAGAAATAGCTGCAGTCCACCGTTAACCCCCTACCAGTTGAGTGTTTTTTTTTTTTTTTCCGGCCAGAAGCTAGTTACCGTTTCAGTATAATACTTAAGAGAGAATCCCGTCTCACTGTAGAAGATGGTTAATGTAGGGGAATACCATTAGGAGAGAAGGTGAAAAGATTCATACTACTTACTGGATATGCCTGGATCGGGTGATGTTTACCATGTATTCTCAGGATTAATAAGTACTGCTGTCAAATCAACAACTGCAAACTTTATAAAGAACACATTACATTGCAGCTGTATGTTTTGTACTGCAGTACAGTTCCCATAAAAAAAAGGTCTTGCCAAAGCTCACAGTCCCCGGTTTATTCAGTCAGCCCTCATATGCAAATGAAAGGAGTCGTTCTCCACATTGTAAAAATTGCGATCGTGCAGCACTGCACAAGACATTCGTCTCTGCAGTACTACCTGCCTCCCAAATGAAATTAAAAAAAAAAAAAAAAAAAAAAAAAAAGTAACCTTACCTAATGAAAATGATTGTTTTCACATCACATTTGTCAGTCCTGCATGAATGATAAAATAGCGCCGAAACACAGCAGTGCGAAGACGTGGTAAGGGTTTAACGGAAAAGTACCATTTTTCTTTACAGGAGTAGTTTTCTTTTCAAAAATCAGACAGAAGACTCTGAACGGATGAGGTGTGTAAGCAGTAGTTAAGTCAATCTCTGGACCTTTTGTGGCACCACCGTGATGGGCAACTAGTAGCCCCACAAAAATTCTTAAATCAGTTGGTAAAAGCACTTCCAAGATGGCTGCACACTGGGTAACAGCTTAATTCTAGCTCTCCCAGTGTGAAAACAAAAACTCAGACGAGAAAGGAAGTGGACTTGTATTTCTGTGCAAATTTCAGTAACTAGCTGGATGCCAGGAAAAAAGAAATACAGTGAATCTGAAAGAAAATCAGCTACAAAACGTGAGGAAAAGACACTGACTGGGAAGAGTACATCAGCTGTTCAGTAAAAAGCAGTGCAAGCTCCACATATGACTTCCAGTCACCTAGAAGAAAACATAAGACAAGTGCACACATAAATAAACGAAACACTGATGGAGTATATTGCAGCCTTTTATTACCTGAGCTGATAATCAGTTTTCAGCAAGGAATATTACTTATAGGTGGGGACTGGAATTTGATTTGCAGCAATGAAAAATGTGTTGGGGGGGGGGGCAGAAGGGAAAATATAACAAAGGAGGGTAGATATTTAAAGAAATATATGAAACTATTTGGCATAGATGATGTGAATTCAGAAACAGGAGTACAGAATGAATTTACATATTCTCCACGATAAATAAAAAACAAAACTGGGCTAGGCTAGACAGAATTTATGTTTCACAGGAACATGGGCATGTAATTGAAATTCTTGATACGCACCCAACAACCATTTCAGATCATGCTCCAATAATAATGAAAATAAAAGCACAGGGTAATGAAATAAAATGAGACCTATCTGTTGAAGAGAGGAATACAAGGAATGGGTAGTGGAAATTATTCAGGAGTTATTAGAGAAGACAAACATTTCTTCTGAAAATATAGCTAGGTAGTTGCAGAAAATTAGAGTGGAGTTTAATAATAGGGTGGAAATAAAGAAAGATATGGTTAAGAAGTAACAGGAATTATTTAGAGAGACTGGCAAATGTTAAAAGTATTGCAGAATAAGGGGAATCTTACAGAACATGAGCTAAACAGAAAATAAGGGATTCCCTCAATGAGATGCACAAGTTTAGAAAGATTGCAGTTAAACAACTGTTTTTTTGAGAACTCTAGCACAAAAACTTTTAGCACAATGATGCACGCAACAGCAGGCAGAAAGGGCTGTCGCCAAGCTTAGTGAGCCCATAACAAAAGAAGATAACAAGAGATCCTGCAGAGATACTAGAAATATTTTGGAAATTCTATAAAAGCCTTATAAAGCAGAGAAATATGGAAATCACATAAATGGAAATGTTCATGGAAAAAATAAATATGCCAAGGTCACAGGTAGATGAGGCTCAATTACTAACAGGATAGGAAGAGATGAGATAAAAATGGTGATCTATATAACCAATCCACGTGAAAGTCCTCAGGAAAAGATGGTATTACTGTGGAAGTTTGGAAGCCAGGAGGGAAAAAAAACTGAAAAAAACTGTTAAAAGATTTGGAAGGTTTTGTTGTAAGAGGAAGAAAAGTACCAACATCCTGAAAGAAAGTGGTGGTGGCTGCAATACACCATCAGATTCAGTTTTGCACAGCCCCATTTCAGTACTAAGCCAAGATTACAAAGTGTTTATGTCTATAATGGCTAAAAGAATGGCAAAAGCAATGCCAAAATTGAAAGATAGGGATCAATGTGGCTTTGTGGAGTGGAGGCAAACATTTGCCAACATTAACAGAACACTGATGATACAGATGGAAGCAGAATGTAAGAAAATACCACTGTTGTTGGTGGGTCTTGGCGCAGAAAACACATTTGTCAGAGTAAGCTGGGACTTAATGAGCATGGTAATGGAAGCATTTGCATTTCCTGAAAAAAAATATAAGGTTGATTAGGGGGATATACGAGGGATCGGAGGCGAAAATTAAAGTGGGCACGTTTCTCTATGATAATTTCTGCTTGAGCAGAGAAACCAGGCAGCGTTGTCCTCTTTCCCCTTTATTTGCATTATATTTAGAATTATGGGCAAAGAAAATAAGGGACTCAGAAATTTAAGGATTTATCTGGTATGGCCGTCAAGAAAAGCTAGCTCTATTTGCAGATGATATTTTATACCAGACATAACCAGAAAAGGACATTTCATTGTTGTGAACATTTTGAGACAGTTTCAGATCTTTTCAGGAGACAAAACTAATGAAGCTAAAACAAAGGCAATAGATGTAAATTATGTACCCACACACAAATTGATTCAGCAATATCCATATTTATGGGGACATGATAAAATGAAGTACATAAGAGTATGGATTAAAAATGATTCTAGTGTGGTAGCTAAAGATATGTCGGAAGAGACTAACAAAAGATAATATAAAAACTGAGAAATTGGAAGCTCTGTTATATGGATATGCAAGATACAAAACAGTTAAAATGCATTTAGCCCCTTTAGTCTTATACATAGGTCAGAAATTTTTTTATCAACCAGAGGACACATTGTGGATATCAATTAATAAAGTAGTATTTTATCTGGGAGAGGATGACAGCAAGAATTAAGAATGATAAACTGATTCTCCCAAAAGAACAAGGCGGATTGGGATTACCCAATTTGAGGGGGGTGTTTCACAGCTCCACAGTTAAGGCTCTTATACATAGTACAAGAAAAAAACCTGTGGAAAGGGAGGAAGCTCAAGAAACAAGGTGAGACTGCAATTTTGGATGCAGATCTTTACAGAGAATAACAATAATTAGAGAGAATATTATATTCATAAAGTAAGAACTAAACCAACACGGGATTGGAGAAAGGAGATTTTGTCAACAAGGATGATGCAATTAGGGATACAGACAACAGGCAAGAGGGGGATGGAATTTATTGGAGAAAACTGGCAAAAGAACCAAGGTATTGGGAGCAAATAATTAGAGAGGGAAAGGTAACAGAATGGGAAGGCACCAAGAATTTATTTGAACTGCAGGTTAGAGATTACCTTCCCTATCAAGGACTGATATCAGAATATAGCCAAAGAGAAAGAAATAGGGGCCGTAAATGAAAGACCAGCACTGGTAGAGCTTTTAGTAGCTGCTGTTAAAAAAAGGAATAATTAGTAGAGCATATAAAATATTGCATGATAACTATATGAAACAGAGGAGGTTAGACCGGATTGGGAAGAGACTGATTCTTTGTGAATTGCTAATCAAATGGAAGGATATATGCATATCTCCCAAATAAGGAACAAATTCTAGAGGATTAAGGATTTTTGCTTGGAAATGTTTACATAGGTATTTTTATACTCAAGTAGACTCCAGAGAATTTTTCCTCAGATAGACCACAAAATGTTGAGGTATAATGGGGAAGAAATAATTGGGAACATATTTTCTGGGAGTGTAATGAGTTGGCAGACTTTAAAGATTCCCCACAGACTATTCTATCAGAGATACTGTGTAAAAAAATTGGTGTATCTAACAAAATGATTTTTATGAGCCAAGATACAGAATCGGAATGTCCTAGACATAGTAAGGCCTTGCTTAGTCTAATAATGGTGACTGCCAAAAAAAGCAGTTACTAGAAAACTGAAATCAAAGTCTAAACCAACTGTACTAGAAATAGTGAGTATAGTAACATGGATAAAAATAACTGGAATTTGGATCTTCAGAATATGGTAGGAGCAAATTACATAGAAAAAATGGGAACAGTGGGAACGATATATACAGGGGACGAATGGAGTTTAATAGAAGGCAGGATATGAATGAGCTATGCAGTGTTTGACAGACAATAATTGGGTAGATACATGATATATAATGTTTACAACTAAGATTATGTCAATATAGTTTTATGTATAATGCTTGCAAACAAAATTATGCCAATATTGTATGTTTTTATTTATATAAATGTATGATTATAGGCAAAGATGTTTCTTGCCTACACACACACACCACACAATGAATATAAAAAGTGTACACACCCCTGTTAAAATGCCAGGTTTTTGTGATATAAAAAAATGAGACCACAATAAATCATTTCAAAAGTTTCCCCACCTTTAATGTGACCTATAACCTGTACAATTCAACTGAAAAACAAACAAATCTGTTATGGGAAAAATATAAAAAATAAAATACATACAATAAGCTGGTTGCATAAGTGTGCACATCCTTAAACTAATACATTGTTGAAGCACCCTTTGATTTAATTACATCATTCAGTCTTCTTGGGTACACACCTGCCATCAATTAAAGAGACTCTGATTAACCTCAAATAAAGTTCAGCTGTCCTAGTAGGATTTTCCTGACATTTACTCAGTTGCCCGCTACAGAAAAAGTCATGGTTCACAGATAGCTTACAAAGCATCAAAGGGATCTCATTGTTGAAAGGTATCAGTCAGGAGAAGGGTACAAAAAAATTTCCACAGCATTGGATATACCATGGAACACAGTGAAGACAGTCATCAAAAAGTGGAGAAAATATGGGACAACAGTGACTTTGCAAAGAACTGGACGTCCCTCCAAAATTGATGAAAAGACAAGGCAACTGGTCAGTGAGGCTGCCAAGAGACCTACAGCAACACTGAAGGAGCTGCAGGAATTTCTGGCAAGTACTGGTTGTGTACTACATGTGACAACAATCTCCCATATTCTCCATGTGTCTGGACTGAGGGGTAGGGTTGCAAGACGGAAGCCTTTTCTTGCACAGAAAAACATCCAGGCCCAGCTAAAACTTGCAAAACAATACAGAAAGTCTCCCAAAAGCATGTGGGAAAATGTGTTGTGGTCTGTTGAGACCAAGTTTGAACTTTTTGGCCACAATTCCAAAAGGTATGTTTGACGCAAAAACACCACATCACCAAAAGAACACCATCCCCACAGTGAAGCATGGTGGTGGCAGTATTATGCTTTGGGGTTGCTTTTCTTTAGCTGGAACTGGGGCTTTAGTCAAGGTTGAAGGAATTATGAACAGTTCCAAATACCAGTCACTTTTGGCCCAAAACCTTCAGGCATCTGCTAGAAAGATGAAGAAGAATTTCACCTTTCAACACGACAATGACCCCAAGCATACATCCAAATCAACAAAAAAAAATGGCTTCACCAGAAGAAAGTTAAAGTTTTGGAATGGCCCAGCCAGAGCCCAGACCTAAATCCAATAAAAAATCTGTGGGGTGACCTGAAGAAGGGCTGTGCACAAGAGATGCCCTCGTGATCGGACAGATTTAAGTGCTTTTGCAAGGAACAGTGGGCAAATATTGCCAAGTCAAGATGTGCCATGCTGATAGACTCCTACCTAAGAAGACTAAATGCTACAATTAAATCACAACGTGCTTCAACAAAGTATTAGTTTAATGGTGTGCACACTTATGCAACCAGCTTATTGTACGTTTTTTATGAATTCAATAAGAGTGATATAAACAGAGATATATTAACTGGTATTATTGTACCAGTATCAACAAGTGAAGATAAAAATAAATATGGATAAAGTATCATCAGTCACTAGTAGCAAAAGACATAGGAGTTTAGTAATCATATAAGGAGAGTGAAGAGGTTAGGTTATAGAGCAGGAACATAGCCAGGAAGAGTTGAGATGATTTTTCAGTATTTGTTTGAAGGTGGTGGTGCTGCCTGTGTTTCTTATAGAAGGCGGAAGTGACTTCCATAGTTTGGCGACGGTGAAGGCATAGAGGAGTTGACCAGCAGGTAAGGTGGGCTTATCTACTTTTAGAAGTAGATGATTTTCAGATCTTAGCTGCCTGGTGGGTTGGTATTTGGCAAGTAGAGTTGAGAGAGCAGGACAGTCTGTGGGCTTGTAGATTAGTTTGTGCACAGTAGTTAGTTGGGTGAATGAGAGATGGTGGGGGAGTTCCAGCCACCTTAATTGATGGGATGATAATTTGGCCTAATTTTGTGGAATTTTGGATAATAGTGATGAGAGGGGCACCATAAAGGAGAGAGGCTAATAAAAAGGTAATGTCAAGGGTTTGTCTAGTAGAGAGGCTAAGAAAGTGCTGGTGCCTATAGAGCATACCAAGCTTTTGGTGTGTTTTTTTTTTGAAGTTATTGTTTATGTGTAGGTCAAAGTTAAGGTTTTCATCTATAATAATGCCTAGTAATTTAGTGTGAGACAACTTCTATAGTGGTATTGTCTTGGGCTTGTATAGTGAAGAGTTTTTTTTTTATCAAATGGAGTGGTTTTCCTAGGAGTAAAAATTACTAGTTTAGTTTTTTTTTTATTTAGGGCAAGATGATTGTTAAGCATCCAAGATTCATTACAGGTGAGGGCATTCTGGGTAATTTGCTAGAGTTCAGAGCTGGAATTTGCAGTCCATATTATTGTAGCATCATCAGCATACTGGATTACTGAGCATTGTGGGAGAGTGGTGTGAAAGTTGTTAAAGATGCTAAATAAGAGACAGGACCAAGTATGGAGCCTTGGGGTACCTCTGTGGAAGTATTGAGGAAGGGAGAGTAAGACTGTTGCCATTTGGTGGATTGCTGTCTATTGGAGAGATAGCTGTTGAACCATTGTAGGGTAGGGGGAGAAGTGTGGAGGGTGACTAGTTTAGAGAGGAGGATAGTGTGGGAAATGGTATCAAAAGCTTTGGAGAGGTCAAGGAAAAGTGAAGCAATAATTTTACCAGAATCCCGTGCCCGGTTAACTGTATCAAGGAAGGATAGGAGGGCGGTAGTGGTGCTGTGTCCTGGTCTGAAACCATGCTGGGTGGGAGATAAAATTTGATTTTCATGCAGGTGGTTGAAGAGCTGGGCATGGATGCATTTTTCCAGTATTTTAGAGAGGGGTGAGAGAATTGCTATGGGTCGAACGTTTGTGGTGTCTGTGTTGGTGCCACCTTTGTGTAAGGGGAGAATGAGACAAGGGATTCTTTAATTGATCTGTTAATGAGTATGCTGATGGGATAAGCTCTAGAGTTTGCAGCTAGCTGCAGGAAGTGTTGGGGTAGATTGTCAGGAACTGGAGTACAGAGTTTAAGCTTAAGTAAACGTTTTTTTTATTATGCTGGTGTGTATGGGAGAGAATTTTAGGTTAGCATTAAGGGTAGACTTGTTTCCTGAGATGATTTGGTCATCAGCAGTCTTGGTGGTGGTGGTATCTGTAGGAAGGGTGGCGGTTAGGTTAGCTGTGGTGTCAATGAAGTAGGAATTGAAGAGGGTAGCAAGTTCAGTGGGAGTTTTTTGTGGGTCACGGGATGGATTGCTTTGAGAGCCTGGATGTAATAGTTGGCTGATTGAGGACCAGAATTTTTGGGGATTAGTTTTATGTTGGCTTACACACACACACACTATATACACAGATATTTATATATATATACACACACACACACACAATTTATATTATATATACATACATATACACATATGTAAAAAAAAAAAAAAACCTTAACTGCCAGATAAATCTAATTTACTTAACATCAACACTACAAAAGGCATTGCATGGGCATACGTTTTCTAATCAATAAGAACTATGAAGCTGTACTGACAAGGCATTTCACCTAACTGTTTTCCTCAATGAATAAAGTTAACAGTCTCTCAGTTAGTGCAGAGGCTGCAAATACTTAATGGGCTGCGAGTCACAGGTATAGGGTTTGACTCCTACCTCTGACTACCTACTATATGACTCCTTGCAAGTCACTTAACCAGAAAATGCTCCTGAAAAGGAGTTGATAACAAACAGTGTTTATACAAGGCAAGGAAAGCATTATATATTTCTGAGTCTTAATAAGAAAAAAAAAATCACAAGCATTACTGACAGCAACCTTCAGTGTTCTACCAATTAAAAGATTTTAGAAGATCTACTGGGGAATGTTTTGTACACACACAGTGAGGAGTTTCATTTGTTCTGAGTTTAGCTAACTTAACAGACACATGACAGCGTCTATGCTGGCTTTATCTGCTTTTCCGCCCTACTCTGTAATATCAGGGAGTCTATACTGCTATGTTTTTAATTTGACAACAGTTCATTACCTTGAATAGAACCAATAAAAGAGAACAAACAAAAGCTGATTTCAGAGTAGCCAGACCCAGGTAACTGAGGTTGGAGAAGTGGCGGTGGTAGAGGAGATGGACCCAGGAAGTCAACATTAAAAGAAAAAAAAAACTGTTACAGTTAAATCTCTAGTGTTTATGGAGCACTCCAGCCAGCACCAGGCCATAGTCAGCAGCCTAGGTCACCTTGTACTGGATCCGTCCCTGGGTGGAAGCAATCAAACCCTGTACTCTTGGGTACAGGAAGCAGCTCATTGATAATTAAGAGCCTTAACACTTTGCGCTGTCAGACTTCTTTGTACTACAGACATTTGTTTTGTGTTGTGTCCTCTTTGGAGCATGTTAAACCAACCCCATTAGTCACTAGACCGACTAAAGCAATAAGACAAGACAAAGTTGCAGTTTCATGAACACCCAGATCACAGTAAAATAACTCCAGGAAATGAACCACTTGTCCAGCCACACTTCAACAAACTGAAGCAAATCAAACCCACCCAAGGTGGGTGGCTTCACCTTCCACACCCCCCAAACTAAATATACCAACTCTGAGATCAAACTATAGTGGAGAAAAGGGCAAAGTTCACCATGGTGGCCAAGTAATTCATTTCCTGGAGTTAATTTATGTTGATCTGGGTGTTTGTGAAACTGCATCTTCATCTCATCAATCAAATAAATAATCTACACAAACACACACCAGATTGATCATCAATCCATGCTACAGTGAAGCTAACTTATCCTTCCTATCAAAACTCTTTAGTGAGTTTTTCGATGCATCTTGCAGTGTTGCAAGTACACCAGCTCCTGTTTATCCACTTAGTTAAAAATCCAGGACACGATTTGCGTTGGGTTCTTCATTGGGGGACTTACTTATTTCACTGAATCGAACATTATAAGCTTCCCCTCATGATCCATGGATTGACATCCAATACTTATCAGTTGTAGGGGTAATGTTGTATACATTTCTGTATGAACATACCATGTCTGTGTGCATAGACATTAAACACACACACATACGTGTATACATAAAGTATGTGTGTGTATGTATATCTTCTACATAGGTCTATGTTATTAGGCCAAACTGCCATAACGTCAAGTGGCAGTACAATTAAGCAAAGAACATCAAACCAACTTAACATCAGAAAGCCTGTAACACAAACAGTATTTTTGCAGGGGGGCAAGCCTCCCTGCACCTACACACACCCAGCATATTATATACCAAGTCCAAGATGACCAAGGGCAAACATATCATCCCAAGAAATACTGTCTTTCCGAGCAAAACAGGTTTGATGTTCCATCCTTCATTGTACTGCCATTCAATATTATGGCAGTTCAACCTAAAGATAATGAACCATTCTACCAACACACATATTATATTTTACATGTGTGCATGTGTGTGTGAGCGCGCCACATATAAAAAAAATGTGCAGATACCCAGATTCTCTTATACAACTAAGTGCACCAAAATAATTTTCTGAACAAAAAGAAAAACAGAGTGTAATTTTTTTCTACAAGTTCCACAGCCTCCACAAACAAGGCAATAGCTAGTTCCAGAACAATCCACCAATTCCTTTCTGCATTGGCAAGAAGCAGAAATGAAACTCCAAAGCATACAGATGTTCTTCTGTAGAGCCTAACCCCTTTGGATTCCTTCAGGAGATATACATGTCAGCTCAAAGTAGTCCAGAGTGATTCTTTAGTGCTACAGCAGGCCACCTAGATTCACTGTGCCAAGCAGCCATTCTCCCTCTACGAGAGGCTGCCTTTACTGGTTTGGTAGGGCTACATCCCTATCATTTATATACCATTTAATGATGCAGTTGGTTCTCTGATTTAATATATAAAATGCATCTACCATCTTAAAATGGCAATTATATTATAAAGCAATAGTTATACTTATTTTTATACAGGATACTGGTGAGAATCACTAGACTGTTACAACATTTCATACAGACAGATACATACACAGTACACCATTTCTTTCTGATCTGCTCAACCATTTATTTGTTGTGGTTTACATGATTTAGATACATCCATTCCAGACCACACATCTTGTTTACTAGCATCCAGCTTGAGACATCAAATGAGCAAAAAACACTGTTGCTATCCCCTGATGTTTGTCACAAGATTAACTGCTCAAACATCTGTATAACCAGATAGCATACAAATACAGATACAATTTAAAATGTCCTATGGTACACTGTCATACCTGTCAAACTCTCAGCTTTCAAAAATCATAGCAACTGACCATCAAAAACCACAGCACTCAAACTGCAGATGCATAAATGCATGCTTTTAATGGTGTGGTCACAAATGTGTGAACTGCTGTCTTGATAGGTACAAACTATAAAATTAGGAACCTTGTACTGCTAACAGATGCACACCTTCATAGCTCTACTACAAACATGTATTCTCTGGTTTGATTCTCGGCTCAGGTGCCTTCTCTGCTGAGTCTGCATGTCCTCCCTGCATTCGTGTGGGTTTCCTCTGGGTGCTTCGGTTTCCTCCCGCATTACAAAGACATCTGTCTGGAGCATTTCTCCCTGAGCCTCCGCTGAAAATTGTCTCGTTCCAAGTCGGATTTTTCTGCACTGTAAAAGAATTACATGTTTGGGTTCTTGGATTGTTTTATGTGCTAGTTGTAGCTATAGTTTTGTATATTTTAAGTTTTCCAAGAGATGGCTGTATAACTTTTTTACATTTGTTTACCAGGAAAGTCCGACTGGGCAGGACCCATTTTCAACGGAGGCCCGAGGAGAAAAGCTCCACATAGTAACAATAAATACAAGCTCCACATAGAAACAATAGAAGCATACTAAAAAACAAAAAAAACATACTATGTCATACTGACATATTTATACAATGGTAGAAAGACAATACATACAAGCTCCACATAGTAACAACACATACAAGCTGCACATACTATAGTAACAATACATGGAAGCATAGCAAAAAATACACTTTTATACAATGCTGAAAAAATAACTGGGTTATTATTGTATGTGATGAATATACAGTGGGTATTAATCAGCTTAAGTGCAGTAAGGAAATTAGAATAAGCCGCAGCAGGAGAGAAGATAAGGTGAGGAAGAAAAGTAGGTCAGAATAGTGTATTAAATTGAGGGAAGATTTGAAGTTTTAGAGGTGTTGTTGGTTGTTGAAGGATATTTAAAACTAAGTTTAGTAGGAAGTAGGTAGGAGAGTAGGAATGTGTATGGCTAAGATAATGACATGTAATTGTTAACAAATAGGGGGAAGATAGATATAGTTGAAACATAGTTAACGTGGAGTGTTACACAAACAGCGGCACAAGTCAAATAAATGAGTTCTGAGTATGTTTTTTAAATTGTACTGAGTTTATAGTGGTTCTAACAGAGTGATAATTTCTAATACACTTTCCTGTATGCACATTCATGCTGCAGTTAAATTAAAAACACAGAACTCAGTCTGGAACTGAACCAGAGTACCAAACTTTTCTAACCAAGTCACCTTACAGCCTAAAATTTTCTTGCACACCTGGGACATTTTTAATAGGATTCTTATCTTCACTAGAAAGAAAGGTTTTTATCTTCACTAGGAAGAAAGATTTTTATCATTTCAGTTACATACTATACATGGCTGGAGCAACGCTACAAATGTTTCCACCTGACCAAAATATTGTCTATAAAACTCAGACTTTTTCCCCAAAACAAACTGCATTTTTCCCCACATCATATCATATTCCTCTTCAACGCAACATTGTAGAAGCTTTGTAATGTATAATTATACACATGCACATATACACACACTAAGAATACAGTGGTAACTATCAATTACAGTCAGTCCACATCACGTGTTTACTTGTGAAAAAAAATTAATACATAGTGACCTAAAATATATATTTCATCACACTACTGCCAGACCCATCCAGTGCAAAGCACCTCCCATGCCCTAAGAACATCTTAGCTGATGAATCAGGCAAAGAGATCCCACGTCAGCAACAGAGTTTAAATATTGCTCTTACATATTTAGAAAGTTTCCCTATAAAAGATTTGGCACTAGCAAGCATTTTCTGAAGGACGGGAAAGTGTAAGAAACACATCAGTTATTATTTGGTGAACGCAATCCACACCAATTTGCCCCCCCCCCCCAAAAAAAAAAGAAAACACTAAAAATTTTATGGGGATCATATCAAAAACTTGAGATAAGATTGAGGAGAGTTGAGTGCTATGCTCTCTGTGACCACACAAACATACACACAAGTGATCATCAACTGGAGTGACTTGTAAGACTGTGCACAACTAAGATGCCAACTTGAGAACAATGAATGAACAATAAAATTACAGAAATACATCTCAGCTCACTTTGTCAGAACTAGTCTGCAACCCATTATAATCCTTTGTCCTCTCAATTTCTTAGCTCAAGAAATAGACAAGCATCCAAAATCAAGAACATACATTAAGTACTGCTCTTGCATACTTAAAATTGCTAATAAAAGACAATTTGGCATTAGAAAGCATTTTCTGAAGGATATGAAACTCACATCTGCCATTAATAGCGGCTGTAATCTGCAAATTTGCCTCAGAACCACAAATTTTGTAACCAATACACCTAAAAATGTGTCAAAATAAGGGACAGCTGACAGCTATATGCACATGTACAGACACACACATATCAATTACAGCCACTTGTATAGCTGTGTACACCTAAGATGCCTGCTTGAGATTAAATAAATGAGTAAATACATAGGAAGTTAGGTATATGTGCCAAAAAGTACCCAGAGTTGAAAAGGCACAGGTGTGGGCATTCCCAGTACAATGTCACAAATGAGTAAGGCATGACTAACAAGAATACAACTTTCTTACTGAAGTCATGCATATATTACATTTGAAGCACATTATGTTAATGAGCTACCCAATAGCAGGTGATCATTACTACCTCTTTACATACTTTCCATCAACTTTAATGTCTTTTCTATCTAGAATCTGTACAAGAAATAACTATGGGGTCCATTCAGATCCAAGCGGAAAGTGACAAACCTAGTTCCGTAGCCTTATGTTTCTCTACCCAGCTGTATTCTAACAGGCCTTCACACAGCATCACTGAAGTACCCTGTGTACACTACAATGTAGTTCATTAGGCTGCTGCAATCATCATCAATAAAAGACTTCCTACTTGGGCATTTTAGTTTCTATGTTAGGAGCATCTGATATTTTAGCCAATAACTTTTTTCCCTCAAAAGGCTGTCAAACACGTCTACAAATTTTCAGAGATACCATACAATATACAAGGAGCCACACTCTGCACACACAATTTTATTTGACTTTAAGCCACTTCTAGCCAACTTGTGTTTAATAAACTTACTGCTTTTTATCTTTTGCCTTGTAATGGATGCACAAAGTGAGATGACCTAAAGGACCTGACCATGAATAACACAAAAGTAACAGCTGCAAAACTAATGCTGTGCAGTTTCTGCTGCACTAACGTGTGTTATCCTGCACCAAAGTATTGCTATAGAATGAAAGCATCAAGATAGACTGGGATCACAGTTTGTCAGTCTTACATAGAAAGGTTGAAGTAATGTCCAGTGTTATAGAGGTTTGGCTGGCCTTGCTTTTTGGTAGACCCTTTTCAGCAGTTTCCATGTCATAAGTGGACTCCTGTTTAATGGTGTCTGGCTGCATAGTGGTTAGTAATCATTATACTGACTTAATACAATCAACACGTCATCAGCGCTACTTTTGTTTACGATTCTTATGTACAGAATCCTATTAATGACTTTAAATCTACCTTGTGGTATTTTCTCCTCACAGTGGAGTATGAGACCATTTGATAACAACATAGCTACTGTAGCAGAGTAGTGTATGAAAGAATAGAACAGCATATCATGGAAGTTTGCTTTTGGCTCCTCTTACTGTGCCAAGAATAACCACCCCTAATGTTATAATAACTATTTTGTATTTATTTCCTTTCCTTGAAGGGTTTATGCTATGAATATATCTTTTGAATTGAAGGTGTTAAATATGGGGAGAAGTGACATTTGATAGCAGTAATTTGTTTTAGTCTACCTTTTGAAGTTTGGACATCATTACAACGTTATCTTAACTGCTCATTTGTTCAACTACTGGCTGCTTTGTTTCGGTTATTGATCCCTTTACAGCTGTAATGCTGTGATTGCTGACTGTGTGAATACATTAATATTCATTACAAATGTTGCCATTACATAATTAATAGTCATAACTTACTCAAGCATGTCACTGGTAGGCAGTGATACTGGACTGATAAGGGTGGGGTTTGGGCAGGATTTGAAACTGCATTAGCATTGGGTACTGTTCAACACAAACCAGAAGTTACTAGAACATCAGATTTTGAATTAGCAAACATTTTCTGAAGGACATAAAGTGTGAAACTGACATGCATGTCATTAGACTGCAATTTTTATTTTATTTATTTTTTCTCTGTGTAAGCCCATAACACAAAGTGTCCCATTTCAGGATCAACCCAGCCAGGAGCACTGAGTGGTTCCCTTTGGGGGAAAAGCTTCCATTTAATAATTTTGCTTATTATTTATACTTTCTTCTTTAGGAAAGTTATTTTAAAGCTAGGAGCTTTTGTTTTAACCAAATGTCATAAGACTGTACTGTACTTTTAAACTAAAGCAGTTTTTTCCTGTCAATTTAAAAGCTGTTTAAAGTAACTGAAAACATTTTTTCTGTGGAGAAAGTGTGTTTATTTTACTTTGTGGTACTGATATAATGTTTTAAAGTGTTTTTTAGTGTGTTTACCTAGGGAAAAAAGTGACTTTGAAGACTTTTTAAAATATTTTTACTGGAATTTGTTGCTTGTGTCCCTGGGAAAAGGCATTATTTTCACTTTGACCAAGGAACAAACTATTGCTCCCCCAGTTGGTCCTTCTTCTTACCACAAAAAAGAATAAGTTAAGCAAACAGTGTCTGCCATCAAAGCAGCCTAGCAATTTGCCTTATTGCCAGGTGAGTAACCTTACTGTGGCCGTTTGTTTTATCTCAGACCACTCATCTTTTACCCCAAAATCCCTCTGGTGTAGCACCTATAGCCACTATGGACCAAGGGTTAGCCACATCCTCTGCAACTGTTGGGGTCCCCCTCAGTGACCAAGGGAGAGCCACTTTTGTTGTTTCTGGGAGAGGAGTCAGAGAAGGCTTTGCTGTTTTGTCCGAATTTTGTGCCCATCCCTAGGGAATCCTCTGCTGCCACTAAACATTGTTGGTCCTATTTTTCCTGTCAAAAAGAAACAGAAAACTAAGCATGTATCTACTCCTACTCAAAGTTTCCTTACACAGGAGTAGTTTACTGTATCTGGCTCAGGGTTTAATTCAGGCTGTTGATCCATCTTGTAAAGTCGTTTTTGGTAAAAGAAAGAGGGATACTCCCTTTCCTGAACCGATTCAAGATTCTGAATCCTGACAGGACGATGAAGGAAAGATGCAGGGGTTTTTCTTTTCATATTCAGACTCAAAGGAGACCTCAGTTTCTGTACCAGTGCTTTCGGTGAGAGAACAGTGAATTTCCTGAACCTGCACTCATTTCTCCAGGTTTGTCTGTGTCTGCCTTGAAGGACGTGTGTGTTACTTCTTGTGATTTTCCTGACAATCAGCTGCCACTAAAAAGGAAAATGGGACATATAAAATTCCTCAGTCCTCCAAGTTTTTTCTTTTATATACTCTTCCTAAACCTGATCCAGAAGCTATACCTTTAGTTAATCATTCTGCTGCTAAACACGTATTCAGGTTCTATGTCTGGTAAGGATGGGAAGATTAAGTATGGGGGAAAAAAAGTGTATGATTCAGCAACTTTTTCTTTCAAAAATTTAAACTGTCAGGCTAATTTGTTCAAGTTTGTCCTGACTAATAGTAAAAATGGGGAAGGTTTTGGCTGCAGTTTCTTCTTGTGAGGAAAAAATCCAATTTAAATAATTTATTCTATTGTTCAAGTCACTACTCATTGATTACAGTATACGTGTGACTCTTATTTCTTTTAAGGGCTATGGCCACTGGTGCTGTTTTGAGGAAGTTTGCATGGCTGAGTTCTTAGAACCTTCAAAATGTTAAAAATGAGATTTTAAATTCTTCTTCTTTGGACAGATATTTAGTTTGTGGCCCCTCTGTTGAAGAAGTGATCAAAAAGTGTGATGAAAGAGGTAAGCTGATGCAGGGAATCTTAATATTTTTCAGGTCTTTTCCAAATTTTCCAAGGGATTCTCGAACTCTTCATCCAATTTTGGTAAGAAACAAAAACAGTCTCAACAAAATGCAGTAAACGGACAAGAATGAATGACAAAGTCGTCCCCAAAAATAATTCTAGAAATTCCCAAAATGAAGGAAAGTCCAATAAGTCAGAATGGCTATTGGAGAGATTCTGTTCCCCTTCCTAGGCGAGAAACAGGTTTTATTCAAGGATGTTTTAGTGCCAAAGAAAGAAAATGCTTTGATACCAATTCTGGTCCTTTCTTTCCTAAATCAGTCTTTGATAGTACCAAATCCAAAATGATGTTACTTCACAACCGGTTACCTCTTCTTGCTCATTCAAGTTTCCTGGTAAAAAATAAAATTAAAAGATCCTTATCGTATTCATCAAGATTTCAGGTGACATTCCACGTGTCTGAATCACATTATCAGTTCTTTACCTTCCCCTTTTGGTCTATCCACAGTATTAAGTGTGTTCAAAAACTGTCTAGCTCCAGTTATAGCTCATTGCAGGCTACAGAGTAGCCACGTTTAGACAACTAACTTGGTTTTGCAGAGTCTTTTCAGTGTGTCAGGAATCTCTCTCTTGGGTGAGAGATCTCTTACACAAGCTAGGATTCCAACAGAACATTCAAAGGTCATTCTTGCCTCCTTCTAATGGGATTGTGCTTCTGTGATATCAACTTCTTCTTTCGGCTTTTCCCGGTTAGGGGTTGCCACAGCGGATCACCTGTCCACTCATGATTGGCAGTGGAGATTTTTTTACAGTGTCGAGTTGCCAGCCCAACACCCAACCTTCCACAGAAGGCACACACATGCACGTACTCACACCTAGGGCCAATTTACAGTGTTCAGTCCACCTACAGCGTGTCTTTGGGATGTGGGAGGAAACTGGAGCACCTACAGGAAACCCACGTAACCACAGGGAGGACATGCAGAGTCCGCACAGAAGACACCCCAGCCGAGGATCGAACCAGAGAACCTCTTGCTGTGAGGTGGCAATGCTAACCGCTGCACCACTGTCGCCACCCGTGCTTCTGTGATGTCAACAAAAGACCACAAATCACAGAGCTTTTCTTCCACAAGAAAAAAATAGATACAAGTCTAGGATTTTCCACTCGGACTTCTTTCACTGAGGGAATGCTTCATTATTTTAGGTCTTGTGGCTTCTATGATTTTCATGATACCCCTGACAAGACTCCACATGAGAAAGATTCAGTGGTATTTGAAAGCCTCTTTGGTCCCAACACCAACAGCCTTGGTTGTTCCAAATCCCAGTGCCGAGGTTTGTCAGAACAAAAATCACTTGGTGGAAACAAAATGCAGGTCTCCCCTACTCCCTCACTGTTACAAAGCAGTCAGTCACCACAGACATCTCAGACTTTGCTTGGGGAGCAGTTTCAGGAGGGATAAAAGTGCAAAGTGTGTGAGACACCAAGGACAGACAAACAGAAGCACATAAATATACAAGAAATGCTTGCCCTGATCAAGGCACTCAGCTCTAAACATCTTTGGTCCCCAGGACCTGTTCCGGTTGTTTCAAACACTACCATCAACAAGCAAGGGCAAATCAAGTCGGACCTCCTTTCAGGCTAGCCATGTTAGCTTGGAATATAGCTTCACGGCACAATCTCACTATAAAGACATCTTACATTTACATCAGAACAAAACTTTGTGGCACGCAAGCTGAACAGGACAAGAGCAGACCCTCACAAATAGAAACTAGATCAGGGGTTATTCTAAGATTTGATCCATCAATGGGAGTTCCATAAGTAGATTTCTTTGCCTCCTCTCTGAACAATCATCTGACAAGATTCTGCCCCAGGACTCCATGCATGAAGGCCTTGAAGACAGATGTCTTATTTTCCTTACACAGGAATGTTCTTGTATGCTTTTCACTAATATCCAGGGTACTTCTGAAGATTCTGAAGGAATCCACCAAGATCATTGTAGTCCAGGTAACAGTGGTTCTCCCTTCTTTTGGAAATGCCCAGGGACAATTACCACAAGCTTCCCACAGACTTGATCCACTCAAGAAAGTACAGAGGTGTTCGATACACCCCAATATTAATCCACTTCAAGTGATGCCCTAGACGATAGGCTCTTAATTCCATTTAGGCACCCCTTTACTGAGGATGACATGCAGTGGGTTCTAATGGAGGAAAGAAAGCCTGCTACTAGAGAACCATATATTAGTAAATGGAAAACTATTTCTAGTTGGTGCAAACAACATAACGAGCACCCATTCAGGGCTAGTTGTTCTATGGTTTTACAATATTTAAGCAAGTTATTATCCTATGGCCTTTTCTTACTCCACTGTCAAAGATCATGTATCCGATATTTCAGCTTGTGTGCCTATGGATACCGCTCTTTTAATTGAGTCACATCAAAATGTTTTTGAAAGGGGTTTTGCATAACAGGCCTCCACATAACTCTCAACCTGTTAGTGCAAAGATATCTGGACAAAGCCAAAAATAAGGACACACTATAAATATTGGTTTTACAAACTTAGA
Source organism: Protopterus annectens (assembly GCF_019279795.1). Taxonomy (NCBI): domain Eukaryota; kingdom Metazoa; phylum Chordata; order Ceratodontiformes; family Protopteridae; genus Protopterus; species Protopterus annectens. Next base: position 655,253,412 of record NC_056729.1, on the reverse strand, counting down.
AGGATGTAAGAATAAAAGGTTTTGTATTAGCATGTATTTTCTAAAGGATATCGTCTGAAACTCAAATGTCTTATTTGACTTCAGTCCTCAATGACTTGCCACACAACTTTTATGAGGAACAGATTAAAAATATGAGGCAAAAACTTGGAGAGTCTATGAAAATATAGACAGCTGAGAGATATTGGTCTCCAAGAAAACTGGTGACCCCTCCTTGGAATCTTAATTTAGCATTAGCAAAACTAGACTTGCTCCATCTGAACCAGCTAACCTGGCTGAGTTGAGGTTCTTAACATGAAAAACACTTACCGATTGGTTTGACCCCTGCAAGAAGAGTTCCGAGTTATAGTCAGTCAACCTTACCTCATTTCCCTACCTCATTTCCCTAAAAGGGACAGGGTCTAAGAACTAAGCCTTCGTATATGCTTAAAGTGGTATCCTAGTTTTAAGCCAATCTATCTCCCAGTTTTTCTTTCCCCGAATCCAAAATGAGGGAAAAAAAAGATACTCCACATTTTGGATATCCACACACAACTTGGGTACTATCTTGACAGAACTTACATCTTTCAGGTCAATTGTTGATCTCTTGTGAAGGTAAGAAGAATAAGGGAAATCTAGATCAAAACCATTTGAAAATGGTAGTCTTAAGCTATATTATCTTTTGTTATACTTATCACAGCAAAACTATTGCTAGCAGGGCCTTGGCTTCATCTGTGGTTTTTTGGAAAGGGTTGGATTCTAGAAGCAGTGACTTGCTTTTATGTACATAATTTTTTTTTTACTTGCTCAATGAAACTTTATTAGTCTGTACATAATTTTACAAAGCACTACAAGCTGGATTCTTTCTCTAGGTCTGGCTAAAGCTTTGCAAGGGCCATTCTTCAGGGACTCATGGACCTTCCCCTTCCACCTCCCACATGTCAGCTAGTGTAATCTACCCATATAGCTAAGGCTACTGCAGCAGTGATCAATATGATGGGCACAGTAAGTAATGTCTTTTGGCTTTTCCCAGTTAGGGGATGTCTCAGCGGAACTCCAGTCCACTAATGATTGGCAGTGGATTTTTACGGTGCCAGCCTGACACCCAACCTTCAAAGAAGGCACACCCATTCACACACCTACCTGCATGTCTTTAAACTTCACTCGACCGCAGGGAGGACATGCAGACTCCACACAGGAGGAGCTCCAGCCAAGAATCAAACAGGAGAACCTCTTGCTGTGAGGCGACAAAGCTAACCGCTGCACCTCCGCAACCTCATATGATGGGCACAGTACAGCTGTGAAAGTAAACTTACCACAACAGTAGAGGCTCAAATTATTGCTGCTGCAGTAGACACTCCTTCCCTCCTCGTTTTTTGGTATGCTGTTTATCAGGGTGTGGTTATTTATTTTTTTTTTTTGTTCTTCCTAGCACTGTCCTTTGAAAGTTCAGTCTCCCTCACTCTCTGTTGGCAGGAAAGCTCTGAAGGGTTTGGGCCCCCAAACTGTCTTTTGGTCAACTCAGCTCAAGCTGTCTTGAGAGTTTGGATAACTGGAACCTGCTCTGAAGCTTTTGAAGTTGGCCAGCAGTTATATCCTCGGCAGGATATAACCCAGTTACATAGAACACATACAGCTACCGCTACTGAAGCAGAAAGCATTCAAATAGCTACTGTTATGTACGTTTCGTTACACAACTGTACTGTGTTGCACTTTCACAATAATAAGCTTATAGCTGCCTCATATTTTAGCCCAGTCTGTCCCTCATACGTGTTTTAACTTTCTGGTAAACAAACATTTACTAAAAACTGCAATCAATAATACAATGCATTATCCAGAAATTACATGCTGATGCAAACCCCATCATGTGTTGTTATATTAACTTTTCAAATTAATTACTCTAGTAATATTTTTCAGGTCGTTATCCTAGCGCTCCGTCTTTCTCCGAAACATCTACACGAAGAAGCTAGAAAAAGATACGTAGATTACAAGTTGCTAATTTTAAGATTTTTTTTTCCTAACGGTATCTTCCAGTACCGTGCAAGGTGCTACTAGTACCATAAACAGAAAGTTTTCTTCTAAAACGACGAGTAAAATGACAGCAATGCATATACACTACCCTTGAAATCTGCAGCTCCAGTCCATTTAAACTCCACAAAACATAAACTACCAGCATAAACAATTTAATCTGCAGTTGCGACTACATTAAAAACAACTTTTCTCCTCATTCCAATTAATTTATTGCAATAGGGAAAAAATATAAACCTTTCCCAATTCAAGCTCCGTTTCGTGTGGTGTGTGTACGTCATCACGCAAGAAAGCAGCTAAGGTCACATGATAGGCTCCTGCCTGTCTTCGCTCAGTTGACAGCTAAACAAGCGTGCTTTAAGACTGCAGTTTAATAGGAGCATACACACCAGTTGTTTGGGATGCTTTCAGTTACCAGCCCGACAGCATCCAGCAGTTTTGCGTTGCCACTGAACTCGCTTACTGTTCTCAGTGCGCATGTGCGCATTACCGAGTTCCGAGACTAACTATGCTATCCCCGTTTATTTTCTCTGTTCTCTTAAAAATAATGAAGTAATTAAGTAAAACCAAAAAAGAAAAAGCACCAAAGTGGGGCGGCTGCAGCCCAGCAGCCAGTATCACGAGCCGCCCCAACATCTTTTGGGAGAATTGAGAATGCCTCGAAACCAAGCCTTTTCTGAGCCCGAATACTCTGCAGAGTACTCCGCTGACTATTCTGTGAGTCTACCCTCAGATCCAGACCATGGAGTTGGAAGGAATCATGAAGTGTCAGTACGTAATTCGGGTTCTTGCCTTTGCTTGCCACGTTTCATGCGACTTACCTTTGCTCCAGAGTCACTGGAAAACCTATATCAGACCTACTTTCGTAGACAGAGGTACGAGACCCTGTTGGTTCTGGTTGTATTTGCTGCCTTGTTTGACTGCTACATTATCATCATGTGTGCAGTGGTGTACACAGATGACAAGCTACCTTCAGTCTTGGTTGCCTCAGTGGGACTGATAGCCCACATCCTAATTTTTGTGTTGTGTAGGTTTGGGCTTCTACCTGATCGCATTTCCCGCAAGTTTGTACCCTACACTCTGTGGGTTCTAATTGCAGGCCAGATTTTCTGTTACCTAGGGCTGAATTTTGCCCACTTCCATGAAGCTAGTGACACAGTTGGATGGCAAGCTTTCTTTGTTTTCTCCTTTTTTATCACACTGCCACTGCGACTGACACCTATTGTATTGATCTCATCTGTATCTTGTGGGATTCATACACTTGTACTGGGGGTGACCATCGCACAGCAACAACAGGATTCCATCAATGGAATTGCTTTGGTCAGGCAGGTAAGAAGTATGTTAACGTCATGTCATTTGTCGTACTGCTGCGTTCAGTAATCAAGTCATCAGCAGCCGATTTCATGTGCTTTCCAAAGGGCTCATACTGATTAGCTTAGGAGTCGTGTGTGTGTGTGTAATTATAATGCATGGTACATGCACTTGCTAAAGAAAAAAAAACACAAAAATGAACACAATATATATGATTATCATATTGTGATTAGTGCAGTACTAGCCCTTCTGCAACATTCTAAGTGGTATG